>NC_056734.1:665361248-665481248 GCF_019279795.1 Protopterus annectens
TTGCACTGCACCTAAATCCATGGCCAGTGATAAAAACAAACATAGCAGTCTATCCATCTCACTGAAAAAGTTTCCCTCTGAAAGAAGGGCTATTAAATTCCGTTCGTAGGTTGTTCTTTATCCACTTGTTTGCCCCTAGCTATACTGCTCCCAGCAACTGCATCACTCATTTTGTGTTCCTTGCAGTTTTTGCTTGCTGCTTGTCTCATTTAATTTTGAAAGAAGCCAGTGGTGCAGAAATGTATCGTTGACTTCCACTTCTTAATACTGTTACAATGACCACAGCACTTTGGTTCTGCTACCAACAATGAGACAGTCCTCACTTAGCTAACTTATTCTTTCAATGTCCCCAGGCACTAACAGGGCAAAAACTAGCCTGCCTATGTTTATAAAATTGTAGATGATTGAAGTGGAACTTGATGCCGGCAACTACATTTCAGCTAACCATTAATGCTAGTCTTGAATTTCTGGATTTATTTTTGCATTACTGCAGCTCTCTGTAGGAGCTCTTAGGTTCGTATGTGAGTAGTAGATTAGGTGCACTTGTGGGTTACTTTTAGTTTATCCAGCTTTCTTTAAAGGTGTTAATCAAACCCTGTACCTTGTATCTGTGAAGTAAATACCATATGTATTACGCTAACCCATCACTCCCAGTCTTCTACCTCTTTCAGGTTATTTTATATTTTATTTGTATCTGTTACCCAGGGTAGTGCAATGATCTCTGTAAACCTTTTCCAGACTCAGTCTTGGACCACTGTCGGGTTAAGTAACTTGCTCAGAGTCACATAGATAGGCAGTGGGGGCGAAGGGAATAAACCCCTGGACAAGTGGACCACAGAAAATAACTTACTACTAACCGCTTCTTAATCCTGTCTGCCAGCAGCCAGACTAGGTTTAGCATCACACTACTTAAATAATACACTGTAAAACCCAAGTTAAAATATATGTACAGTTCATTAATTGATTGTATTTGCCATTTATGAATATATGGAGTAGCACAAGGCCATATCTTTTACAGCTATGTTTGCACAGACACACTTACGGTTGAGCTTTACAGCTTACCTAGGATAATCTAAGATAACTTTCTAGCAGCATATAGCTTGAAATAGTACAACTTATTACAAATTTTGAAACAGGCAGGCTCTATACCAGATGAACTTGATCTAGTATAGATGTCTGTAATGTTAACCTTATTAAAGCAAAAAGACAAAACACTCACAACAAAATAATCTCGTGGTCTTAGAAGGTGTCTAAATTTTGCTTGTGAATAAACAATTAAATGTGAACATCAAAAAAAAATGTAACCATGACAAAGTGTCTCTTACAAGTTATCACTATATAAGGCTCCATGATCTCATACATGAAAAAGAGGTATTAGAATGAGCAAAGTAATCCATTTCCTAGGCAGTCTAGTATGTTATTGTTCATTTCTAATTTAAAAGGCATTTAGAACATAATTTCTTATTGGTGCAAGCCTGGTTAGTAATCTAATTATAGCTGTGCTGTAGTTTCTGTACTTATCAGAGCTGACTATTAAATTGGTCCTTTGCAATATCCCATTTAAGAGATTTAACATAATGTACTCATTATAGTACCCAGTTTTTCTTGTTTATTTAATAATTGTAAAAGTATTGCATGCATGAAGAAAGGTACATTAGCTTTCGTATTATGTTTTAAGTATGGACATTCCTTAAAGGTCAGAATGAATATAACTTTTTGATTGTTGTTTGTGGCTTAATTAATATTATAAGAAACTTTGCATGCATGACTTACTTCTTTAATTTATTCTGTGCATGTATCTAATCAATGCCATTAAAGTACAGAGATTTCCTCTTCTTATTCTATGAATTCAGTAGAATCACCAAGCTGCTGTTGAGTTTACAAGTTATGTTGTAATCTAAATCTCATGAAGGTAAATTGGGTATTGAAGGACCAGAAAAAGCAAAGCTAGGGTTTGAATAATTTTAGTCATTATTAGATTAGTACAACTTTATGCATCATGCTAAAATAAATAAAGGATAGTCCTATCATACATTTAAAGCTAAATTATGCATTTAAATTTAAATAAAAAAAAAATCAGATCAGGTTTCCAGTAAGATCCTTAAAGGTAGAGCCAAGTTTTTAAGAATTTTTTTGGGAGTCCAGAGGTTAAAGTCATAGTCAAGTTTATAATCAGCCATATTATTTGCAGGCAGAGGTTGTTTGTGGTCAAAGGTCATATTCTGACCTTTTCTTTGAGATTAGTGGAGAGTATCTTTGGGAAGATACTATAATTATTTGTGGGCTTCTTTCCAGTAATTCATTTATGAATATTTATAAAAACAAACAATTTTATTACAAAAAAGATATGCTGTCAGGTTCTGAATGTTCAAACATGGTTCCATTGTACCCATCAAAACCACAAGAGCATCTAAGTGGCTGCCCTTGTGTATATCTACATACTGCTAATGTACATTATATTCCAGGTTATTCTTTCTGGCATGCATTGTCTAATACAGTGAAGTATTTCTGAGCAGGGCAGAGGTGGTTAAGATCCAAACCACAGTATCTAAAGCTTAACAATGTATTCTACTATCTGCTCACCAAACGAAAGAGACATTGTTTTTTTTTCACAAATAAATTCACAGTTCTGTTGAGATATTGCTCTTGTACAGGTAAATAAGATCAACCTCTGTCAAGATTACCATTTCCAGCTTGATATATCTCCTAGAAGACATTCAAGTCAAAACCTGTTATGTTTCCTGATATTCATATAAACGGAGCTTAGTTAGCCACTATACCACAAATGCTCAGATAATATCCACTGCAAAAGAATCTTAGGTGCAGTTGTCTTTTATTTTCATCTTTTCATCTTTAATAAAATGTTGCTTTGGGTAAGATTGTCATTCTCAGTTTTATTTATTTAGTTTACATTTGATGAGCAGGAGTGTCCTGCTGAGCTATTGCTCTTTTTCAGCAGAGGCCCAGGGAGAAAAGCTGCAAAAATATACAGTACAAAAAAAATAGTAATACAGATACATTTCAATAAAAATAGCAATAGAGAATATTTGGTAGTTAAAATATGCAAGCTACATACATGTATATTGTTGACAGATAAAACAGTACTATAAACAAAAAAGAGAATGTTAAAAGGGTAGAATAAGTTGTATGTTTTGGTTTAAAAAGAGAGTTGAGTAAATATAAGGTTTTGTATGCAGAGTAGCAGAAACTTAAAAGGTTGCACAAGAATTTCAGGGAGTAGAGTATAGAAGCAGCTTTGGAGGTTGCATAGGGAGCATAGGATGAAGTAGTTAATGACAAGTTTTATTAAGTAGTAAGTTAGTTTGACTGTACTATAAAGGTAGGTAATAATCAGGGAGGGTGAGTACAGTGTACAATGGCAGGACCAGTGTTTTTTAAAGTGGTCTTTGGTTGCTAGCTTAAATTGTTTGGGGTGAGTCTGGGTCCTTATTTCTGGTGGGAGTTTTTCCATGTAACAGAGGGATGGTAGCTATATATGTATTTGTAGTAGGTCTTGGGTTGAGCTTCAGAGAAGTCTCGTAGGGGAGTAGTGAGAGATGAGAGAAGATAGACTTGGGCAGAAATCAGGCTGATATAGGATGGAGTGTATGATATAGAGTTGAGATTGTAGGAACAGGTGAGGTAGTTTGGGCCAGTTCAGGTATTTTAGGGAGAGACAGTGGTAAGATTTATATGTTTGCTGAGCTGCAAATCTAACTATGTTGTGGTAGGTTGATTCTAATTTGGTAAGTAGAGAGGAGTTCAGATTTGTGAGTATTTGGGAACAATAGGTTAAGCATAGTAGAAGGTAGGCATGGGTAAGAGAAATCCTAGCTTCAGTAGTTAGGAATTTATTGTTCCTGTACAGTAGTCCTAGCTTTTGGTGTTTTTTTTTATACAATTGTTAATGTGAAGATCGAATTTTAGTTGGTCATCAATTGTAATGCCAAGGAGTTTTGTGCTAGTTTCGACTTATATAGGAGTATTGTTTAGGGACCTTGTGGAGAAGGAAAGTTTAATGTGGTTTTCAGATTTAGGTAGAGAGAGTAGTAATTTTGTTTTCTTAGGGTTGAGGATGAGATGCTTATTAGTGAGCCATGTCTCTACTGAGTTGAAAGATGTCTGGGTATGTGTTAAGCGTTCTAAGGGGGAATTAGAAATAGTTATGACTGTAGAGTCATCTGCATATTGGACAATGTTAGAATGAGGACAAGAGGAGTGGAATGAGTTGGTGAAGATATTAAAGCATAGAGGTCCAAGAATGGAACCTTGGGGAACACCAGTTCTTAGTGAGAGAGGGATAGATAATGCTGAGTCCCATCATACTGACTGCAGCCTATCAGAGAGATAGCTAGAGAACCGTGCAACTGCTTTTTTCCACTTGTTTCCTTTTATTTTGTCTGTTGTATCTGTCAGTACTTGAGTCTTCATGGAAGCCTTGACATCTTTAATATGTGTATGTGAAAATCACAAAAGCCATTGGAATCACTAGTTCTCAGTATTCCATGTGTAATATTAAAGATGGAGAGACATACCCTGGCAGACACTGTTTGTTTTTAGCAGCATTTCCATATTATATAGTGTCTATATAGTTACTGCTGCAGTAATGCTGACCTTAGAGCCCAATGTAACTGGATTTACAGAAATCCCCTAAAGAGGGACTCCATGTCAGTTCTCCCACCCCCAACCACAACTCATAGTGCTATAGAGTTTTTATTATACAGCTTAAAAATAGATGGTGCAGTGGTGTAGTGGTAGCATTGTCAACTCCCAGCAAGAGGTTCTCTAGTTCAATTTTTGGAGAGCCTTCTGTGTGGAGCCTGCTTGTCCTCCCTGTGTTCAGGTGGGTTTCCTCTGGGTGCTCCGGTTTCCACCATCACAAAGACATGTGTCTGGAGTGTTTCTATCTGGACCTCTGCTGAATATTGACTTTGTGTCAAGTCAGACTTTCCTGGCAAAGAAATGTTAAATAAAATAATAAATACCTAGTCCTTTTCTGAGGTACAAATAATTCACATTTTGTCTTCATTGATGAGAATTCAGCAAACTCAGATGCATGTCTCTTAGCTCTGTCTTTTGCCCTGGTAAACAGCTTTACTTTTCATAATTACTTGGAAAAAGCCGAAAGAAGAAGAAGAAGATGTGTGTGATATGTTCTTTCTCTAACCAAGTCATTCAACAACCAGTACCATCCCATCATTCTATTATGCTCTTATACAGTACTACATTATACTACAAGCTAGCAGTTGACACTGACAAATGCTTGTGTTTATTGTAGCATACTGTAATGTTTTAGGCCAATGTCATATCAAGTTCCAAGCTCTTTTTAAATAGGGTTGGATATTACTAGAAAAATTGTTGACAATTGTATGCTGAATAATAGAGAAATGATTTTGGAATATAATAATGATAGCAAAGTAGTTAAATAGGTTATCATCCAAAAATGGATGGTGTCCTCAAGCTTTGATAATTATACTGATATGGTTGGCACTACTGCATCTTTTATATCTAAAAGAAAGCAAAACATGAAGGAAAAACTTGAGACAACCACAATAGATAAAGTTAATAATCAAGCAGAAGTGACACAAAAATGTGGTATGCATAACCAAGTTAATTAACAATAGCTTTAGGGATAGCATCTTAAGCACCTTATGCCCTTCCATTAAGAAGAGGATACAGTAATTTAATGTCAAAAGCAGTGTTGTGTATTGCCTGTTGTGCCATTAGAAATGAATTTTATATAGGAAAAATAGGAAGAAGCCTACATTCTAGAATTTATGAACATGATTATAACATAGGAAAGGGTAATACAAAAATGTGTTAGCTAAACACTCACTTTTACCAAGTTTTATTTCTAGTTTTGTAGAAAACAATTAAAATGAAAGGGGTGGCAGCTGGGAGACAAATTTTGAGAATCATGAACTTGTTTGACAAATAAGGTTACAAGTAACAAACTATACAGGTTTTTGCCTCCATTATTAGTAGGCTAAGGGCTGTTAAGTTAAAAATTACAAAATGTATTGTTGATTTTTTTGTTTCTGCATCAGTTGTTTTTATATTATTGAGTGTGTTCACAAATGGAGTACATTGCATGTAAATTTTTTTTAAGAGTGCACTTAAACATGTCAACATGTGATTTGATTGTATTATTTAAATAACGAAATTGGGTTGTGTAAGATATTGTTGTGATGAACTCTGAATAAAAGTTGAGTAAAAGCACTTAACAATACATGCCATTTGTTAGAGTGGTTGCTGACATATTTGCCAGTATTTGTCCTTTTCTGGTTCATATTTATTTCTTGAACATATTTAAGATTTCCATTCCCATTTTCTGATTACTAATGCATACCTTGGGAATTAGCACAATTTGTTTGCAAGAACTTATTACAAGTGAGCTACTATAACTCAAAAACCTCCTGAGTTTATTTTTTCTTTATTGGGGAATTTAACATTGTCTTTCAACAAGTCACACATATAACATTTAAGTTGCAGTTTCACAATGAACACAGACTTGAATCTAATGAAGAAACAAGAGATTTACCAAGTAATACTATTCACCAGGTCAGTGATACACTTGCTGTTCAGCATGGGTCAGATATTCATAGAATTCTGCCCACTTCTTCCAACATGAGACAAGCCCAAAGCTCTTGTGGCAAACCATTAGAATGACATTTTTGGTTCAATGAATCACCTTCTTTATCAGATGACCATGACATTGCTGGTAACTCTCTAAACATAAAACTGGACAAGTTATAAAAAAACTATTTTAAAATATAGATCACTTGAACTGGATAACAGCCACTTGTGGGAATATACAACATGACAGTAGATCTCTAAAGGATTAAATAGTTGGAAATGCACTAATGGCTTACAACCTAGACCTGTACTGCATAAGGCTATAATAGCTTTTTTCAATCACCAGGGTTGTGAATATCTGAGCATTTTAATGACAGATAATGAAAGGATTTTGGATCAAATTACCGTGAAGATTATGAGACTGAACTATTCCATTATTAATGATTTGTTGTTTAATTCACAAAGGGAATGTTATTTTTAAATCTTCCAAAAGGTGGAGAATAGTTGTGAATTCATTAAGAAGGAAGAATGGAAAACAACCTTCTTGTACAAAACAAGAATTTTAAACTGACTAGGCTGATCAGATGAATGATAATATGGAGAATCTCTTTGTCTCATCAAATGAAGATGAAGACCTTTTGATGATGGCTGTACTATGGAGGTTGAATGAGAAAGCCAAGAAGAAACCTCACCCTCAGGAGGATAGGATGGGTACAGACCAAAACATTTCTAGTGTATCATCCATTGAACAGCAGAAAGAGGCAATCATTTTAAAGCAAGACTGGCCATGGTCACAGTGAGGGCTGTTGAAATGAATAAACAACCGGGCTTTTCTTTGGTACAACAAAACAGATACTGCACAAAAATAAGAAAGTAATTTTAAGATTCATAATTACAATAGTTTAGATATTACTCCTTTGCAACTTCACCTTTTTTGAGAATGGCTTCATCTTCATACCTAATGGAATTAAGAACTTAATACAAACATTAATTAGTATAAAATTATTTACACGGAAACAATTCAAATTTAATTTTTACAACAAATCTAAGGCAGCTACATCAAAATGGGAGGTTGTTATAGGAAAAAAACTCTTTTAATCCCACTTTGCATCCCATGAAAGACAAGTTAGAGATAATGTATGCAGCAGATCTGAAGAAGTTAAATTCAGTTTTTACTATAATTTGTCTGACAATGAAAAATAGATTTTATTGACCCATACTAAAAACAAGAAGTACTTATGAAACCTGAGCCATGTATTATTTTGATTATGTGGCCAAAATGCTGAATATTTTACAGGATGGTTTGCTTTATAAAACTGTTCGTAGAAACACACTTCAGGTGCCAATAGGAAAATTGATTTGTTTTTAAATGACCTGGTGTTATACAAGTAGGTCATCAAGCAGATTTATTAATAAAAAAAAGAGCCAGAGAGGGGGGAAGGTGTAAAAGCAGCTACTTTAATAAAGTACAAAAATAATAAAATAAGATAGAGATTAGTGCTTTCACACCAAACTCAGGTACTTCATCAGATCTAACTACATAGCAGTAAATCAAAGTTTAAATATGTCATACTACTGCCTTAGATCTCATGACCTCAAAGCAGACCTTAAACGGATAAACTTGTTTAATCCTTTGCCTCTAATTGACTGAAGCAGCAATATGCATAAGAAACCATGTAAGAAGAACAATTTACTACATGCTCAGAGTAGGCATCATAAACTTTTAAAAAATAATCTTATGAAGAGCTAGTTTTCCAGGAATGCAAGATTACAAAACAGGGATATTGATGTATTTTTGATGTTCTATCTGATGAGTATCATAGGAGGGATTACTGTGACTCTGAGATTTCTCAGGTACAGAATGAGGTGCTATCCTGTAAGCAAACAATATCTAGATCATTTTTTTGTAATGAAGTAGATGATTACACAGCTGACAAGGGTGTTAGGATGAATGCTATGTGGATGTGATTAACCTGTTTCAACAATGTTTAGCACTTATGCAACATTGTTAAAAAGCACTGGGGGATATTTGTTTCTAATACCAAATGCAGGGACAGTTTGGGTGATGAGCCTCGGTTTTCTTTTAAAATATTTTAGTTCGGTCAAGAGGAAGTTGTGTTTTAAGTCTCTCATGATAAGTGTAAATAAAAAAACAGTGTCAGATTGGAAATGATCTTTCCTGTGTGGAGGGTATAATGTCTGTGAATATATCAGAGAGGGTGATTATTTTATAAATACAAATATGGGACATAAGTTTAATTTTTATTTTTATCCTGATTGTGGCACTCAAAATGTTTGTCTTGTAAGTTGTGAGGTTATATAGGTAAGATGAATCATTATTTTAGGGACAGAATTAGGGAACATCTGTATAGTATTAGTAGCGTTAACACTAAGAATGCCCTTAGTAAGCATGCAGTTAATCAGGGATTTTTACACTCCTTTACATTTTCTGTTTTAGAATTGTATTTGCCTGTAAGAGGGGGTGATATGAGGACTTACATTGAAAAGCATGAGACCAAGTGGATATTGCTGCTTCAGTTGACCAGAGACAAGGGATTAAATGAGTTTATCCCTTTAAGACCTGCCTTGAAGTCACAAGATCTAAGGTGATAGTATGAGATATTTAAACTTTGATTTACTGCTATATAGTTAGATCTAATGAAGCACCAGAGCTTGATGTGAAATTGGTTATTTCTGTATTATTTATTTATTTATTTATTAATTTTATTAAAGTGGTTGTTTTCACAACTTCCTGCCTCGCTGGCTTTTTTTTAAAATTTTATTTGTACATTTCCTATATTGAGCTGGCTGCCCGCTGCTTAGTTTGGTCTGTGCTTCTCATGTTTATTAATACGTATGAGTCCCAAAACCAGTCATTCCTGGTATTTTTGGTATTCCAAAAGCTTACAAATCTATAGAGAATCATCTTCTTTAACTGAATGTAGCACCAGGTAATTTGAAAATAGAATCATTATTGAAATATATTAACGGAAAGTTAAAGAATTTATGTAACCAGTATAGACATAAAGAGATTTTTGGCACTCCTTGGGTTGTTTACATCAAACAAAATATTCAGAGAGTACAATCTCTGTAACAATCGATGTAAAAAATATTTTTAAAGTTATTCCATGCAAGATTGGTTTACAGTTGTTTAATATTATAGCTGACTACTTGATTTAATTGTAATTGGCACCGCTACTTTTGTACAATTGATGGAAGTGATGCAAAGTTTATTTCAAAATTGAATATTTTCAGAAAACAAGTGGAGTAGTAATGGGGGAGGTCACTTTTTAATTTATTTATTTATTTATTTATTTGATATTTGTTAACTGGGATAGTTCACTGAGCAAAAGTCCTTTTTCAGTGGAGATCGGTTGAGAAAAGCTCCAAATTATGCAAATCTTATATTATGCTGCTAGGAAAAACAGTTTGTATTAAAATTTGAATATAGTCATAACTGTGAATTTGTATTAGAGGTTTTTAAATAACATTTTATTTTGTGAAGTTGTATATTAAAAGATTGGAGGGAATTTGTTCAGATTTTAAATTCAACCACTGAGTTTATGACTTGCACTTATGATTTCACTTGTGAAATGATTAATTACCTGAATGATTTGATTTTTAAGGATACAGAAGGGCAATAGTATGACTCCAATATTTTTTAGAAAATCTAAGTTTTCAGACTTTTTCCTATATTTCTCAGTCTGCCAATCATTTGGGCAGGAATGGAGTTTAACAGAAGGACATCTAGTATGCTTTTCAAAATTAATTTTCAATGACAGACAATTTTTGTCAGAGGTTAATGAGTTTAAAAAGAAATTAAAAGGAGACTACCTATTCTCTCTATTAAATTAAGTAAGTAAAGATGTTTCAGGCCAATGCCATAGCAAGTTCTAACCGATTTTAAGAACATGGGTAGATACTACTGGAACAATTGCTGATAACTGTATGTTGAATACCAGAGGCATGCTTTTGGAATATAATAATGATAACAAAACAGTCAAAGAGGTTATTATCTGAAAATGGGTTTTGATAATTTTACTAACATACTTGACACTACTGTATCTTTTATCTCTAAGAGAAGGTAAAACATGATAGAAAAAACTTGAGGCAACCACATTATCTAAAGGTAGTAAACAAATTAACGTGACACAAATTGTGGTTTATGTAACCGATGCAAGTTCATTAACTATACCTTTAGGAGGTAACATCTTAAGCACTGTATGCCCTCTCTTAAAAAGTGGATGTACTAATTTTGATTGAAAATGAGTGGTTTATATTGCTTATTGTGCCATTAAAATGAATTGCATATAGGCAAAACAGTGCTAAAACTGCATTTTAGAATTTATGAACATGATTATTACATAAGAAAGAGTAATACAACATATGTTTAGCTAAGCACTCACTTTTATTTATAAACTTTAAAAAAGTTTTGTTTATAGCTTTGTATAGAAAAAGGCAATAAAGTAATACAAAATACAACAAATAAAAAAGCAAATAAACCTTTCCCTCACAGCAAACTGTAGCAGAGTCTGGGTGAGCCTTTTCAGTAAATCTCTGAAATGTTTTATTTTACCCCTTAAATAAAATCTTGAGTGGATAGGAAATAGAAAGTTCACCCTGGGGATCACTCCAGTGGCTCTACTTGATAGAGGCACTGAGGACTAATGCCGGGCTGCACAATGCCAGGGCACTTTTATGGGTTAGGCTTGTAAAGGCTCCAGGGCCATTAGCCTAGTACACACCTATGAATATATGAACAATGAAACACATATTGTACAAACATATGAAAAGAACAATTTTAAGATTTATAATTCCAATAGATTAGATATTATCTTCATACCTAATGGAAAGATAAAATTATTCCAAACAGTTGATTTAAAATTATTTACAAGGAAACAAAATTTAAATGCATTGCTTTACAACACAGCAGCCACATAAGAAGGAGGGTTGTTATGTAAAAGTACTGTTAATTCTCCTTTGTATACTATGATAGGTTTGCTAGAGAAAATTTGTGAAACAAATCTGAGGGAATTAATTAAACCAAAATGCTTAGTTTTTACTAAAAGTTGTCTAGCAATGAGAAATATGTTTTGTTAGCCTTTACTAAAGACAAGACTATCCACCTTGTAAAGCCTGACAGGAGGAATGGTGATGGTCATGTGTTATTGTCATTATATGGTCAAAATGTTGAAAATTTATAAAAATGATTTGCTTTATAGAACTGTATCTAGAAACAAAATTCAGGTGGCCAATAAGAAATCGGCTTGTTTTTTAGATGGCAAACAAACAAACAAAAAGATTGGATCTCAAATCCCAATTGTTTTTTAGATGACCTGGTGTTACAGAAAACAGTTACCAAACAGGCTTATGAATATGTACAAGTCCCAAATACAGTTATTCCTGATATTTCTGGCATTCTAAAAATGCATAACTATGTTGAGAATCCTCTTTTGGACTGATTCTGGTAGCAGGCAATTTGGAAACAGAATCATTAGTAACACAAATATTGATGAAATGGTCAATAATTTAAGCAATCTCTCTCTCTCTCTCTCTCTCTATATATATATATATATATATATATATATATATATATATATATATATATATATATATATATATATATCTATATATATATCTATATCTATATCTATATATATATATATATACATATATATATAAATGGATATATGGGTCTACTTCTAAAGACCGAAATTACAGTTACCTGAATTTCAAGAAAATTAATGGAAAGAAGTGCCACTGAGCATTAACATGCCAGACTAAAAAACAATTAACTGTATCACTCCAGAGGCAAAAGGACCACTGCAAATTAATGCAATAATTCCAACATTAATAGCGAAAAAAAATTAAACCCTTAACTGGTTCATGCATTTTTTGTGTCAGAAAACTGAGACTTCTTCAGGCAACTGATACCAATGAAGTCACACTAAGCATTTAAATACATCTTTTATTAACCAATTAATTAACAAGTAGTTAAGTGAATCTTACTGAAATTATCTCATTACTCTACCGATATATATATAAACATGAAAAATAAAAATATCAATCAAACTTCAATAATACCTTTTATACATTTTAGTAATAAAAAAGATAATATCCATGAATTATTTCAAATGATCCTTTTTCTGTACTATCTGCGCATCTATTTAGGTGGATCCTAATATATCTGTTTATGCTACCCATATAAATATGCCTGATATGTTGGATATTTAGACACATGCGCTTCACGTACTGCTGTGCTGTCAAGATGGGAAAACAGGGCAAAAAGATTTACTTAGAATAACAAAAAGTGCACTAGTCAAGACAATTCTATATTAAAATGTGAAAGACTACATAAAAAGTACACCCATATCTATAATCCATCCAGAGTGGGCAAGCCTTCATGCACTACCCATGTGGGAGGACTTTACCCACACAAAATGTAAAAATACAAATACTGAGATTTTATATCCTCAGAGTAAAGATTTTATTTGATTTTGTTTTGTTTTATTTCACAGGCAATATGAAGTAATTACAAAATTAAATTAATGGTAATAATAAATAAATAAATAAAGAACAAGTAGTGGTGACCTTTCTATTAGTAATATATAATTCATAGCTTACTCAACAAGATACATTTCTTAGGATACTGAGTGATGGTCCCAAGTACTGCATTCATGAGCAAAATTTACCATGTAAGACAACTGCCATGCATTTATACTTGCCCATCTGAAGATATTTCTTACCTGCTGAATTTTGCATAAAATGATCATATGTCTGGCTGTCTGGTGCGCAACTGCCACTGCCAGTGGTAGTGCAATTTCCTCTAATATTCATCTCACAAGTAAAGATGGCAAGGATGGGCAGAATATAGTACCATGGCACCCCCATATGGCAGACTCATGCATGAAACTTGGCTGAGCAGGTGATGTGTTTGTGCTGAGTCCACAACAAAGGGCCATGATATTCACTATGTGACAGTGAAGTTACAAATTAATACTTAATTCATACAGTGTTACTTGTGGGCTATGTTGAACAGTGCATGGTCAATTTACCCTATACATCAGATATTTCTACATATAAACAAAGCAACAACAAAAATTAGGATGGAGAAGACTAAATATCCTTCATGGTATAAGTAAAATGGACTTGATAGGCTAGATTTGATTAAGGGATATTTCATGAAAGTGCTAATCTCAGTTTTATGTCATGTTTTTTTTATTTTATTTTAATACTTTTATGTATTTTTACATATTAAAGGTTGATGATTTATGGTACACAGCACGGTGATTTGAGTGGCATTCTTTGCAATTGTCTGTAAGTTATAAACAAAATTTGTTTTCAGAAGGTTTTAACAATCATTGTTTGTAAAAAGTAGATCAGTGGTACAGGTGCTATTTATACTGGTAGACTTTGATTAAAGAGCAGGGATCATGAAAGATGTTTAAGGCTATACTGAGAGTATTTCACTAAAGAGTTACTTACTGAATTTGTATATACAGCTAACAGAAAGATAGTTTTCAATGATGTCATTGCTGTTGTTTCTACTTATTTATTTATTTATTTATTTTTTCTGTCCAAGAAATCGTAAGCAAGTGCTAGCTTGATGCTAAGTTGCAATGATGACATGATCTGCAGAATGCAATGGAACCTCTTGATATTGATTTAACAATGCTGCAGGACTTAAACATTGACTGAGAGCTTCTAAAGCATATTGTGAAAGTCTACAAAGGCCTGACTGCCTTTTCTTTTTCTGGGACTTAACATGAATTCCTGCAATGGGTTTATATTACTACAACGAATGCTTAAATGTTCAAATCTGTAAAGGTCGACCTTTACAGATCGAACACTTAAATGTTCAAAATAGTAAAAAACTAAATAAAAAAAAAAAACAAATAGGTAGAAAGGGTTTAGGCAGGGGGGCAAGCACCCCTGCACCCCCCACACCCCCGCTACTTAAATATACCAACTCCAAGGTCGTACTACAGTGAACTACAGTGCGGAAATGGGAAATTTTCCATTCCCTACACTGTAGCGCGACCTTGGAGTTGATATATTAAAGTAGGGGAGTGTGGGGGGTGCAGGGTGGCTTGCCCCCTGCTTAAACCCTTTAGATTTCTTTTTTGTGTTGTGTATTTTTTTTTTTTAATTTTTGTAAGACTTTGACCGCTTAACTGTTCAATCTCTAAAAGTCGACCTTTAGAGACTTAAACATTTAAGTGGTCGTGCATTTAATATAGACCCCCTGCAACACTTCATTAGGAAAAGTCTCAGTCAGTCTTTGCAATCCAGTGACCAAAACCTCCTATGTGTCTACAAACCTATACAGCTGTGTCCATCAAGTCATCACCAGACATCCCTGAAAATTAAATGTACTCCCTCCAGTTCAAACAAGCATGAAGAAAATAGAAAAGCCCAGGAATTATGCAACAGTCAGTATAATGCACTTCAACCATAACATAATTTGACCAGCTATAGGTTCATAGGTTCATACTAGGCTATCTGCCCTAGGGCATTTATAAGCCTAGCCAGAATGTGTTTGGCTTTCGCCACCCATTTTAAATTTATTTTGCTATGCCCTTTTTCGAGGTTAGTATACTGTGCCTCTGTCTAACAGTGACACAGAAGTGATACCCGGGGTAAACCTACGATCTCCCATCCACTCATCAAGATTTCTCTTGAAGAGAGTCAATGAGGGACTCTGCCTAACCTGGACTGGGATTTTATTCCAGAGTGAAGGGAGCCTCTGGGTTATGAATCTGTCCCTCCAGCATGTCCTATTTATTTCAGTGCTGAGGTTCAAGTCTCTCGAGCGTGTAGCTCGATGGGATTTGGATTTTCTGAGGTGCAGCATGAACATTAATTCCTGGTTGGACATGGCTTTATACGTCAGGCACAGATCACCTCTGAACAGGTGGTATGCCACTGAGTAGAGCTGGAGTTTCTTTAACCGGGCAGCATATGGCATCTGTTTGAGCCCTTTGATCCTCTTGGTGAGGTACTTTTGGGGTCTTTCCAGTTGCTGCAGGTGTCTGGTAAGGTACATCCCAAAAGGGGCATTGTACTCAACTATGGGCCTGATGAGGGATGAGTAAAGAGGCACGATGACCTCCTCTGATCTAGATGTGAATCCCTTCATGATTAGGTGGGCTATATAAAATGTTTTTCTAACCACTTTGGCTATGTGGTTGTATACCGCTGAAGAAAAACACCAGTGTTTCAGCATGTGATAAAATACATGCAGCAACAACTCATACATATATGTATGTGTGTATATATATATATATATATATATATATATATATATATATATATATATATATATATATATATATATATATATATATATATATATATATATAAATCCCCTACACTATACCGACACACCACAAACCCGACAGCCAAAATGCTGACACCAAAACACCAAAACCACCAAATACTGACAGTCCACATAACCGAACTCCATAACACCGACTCACAATTCACACACAACAAAAACACATCAAAAACCTTACAAACCTTCACTAAACCTTACATACAATACTATCTATGCACTAACCTTAACCCAAACCCTAACCCTACGGTCCGTCACTATTGCACACTTACCTTACCCGCACCCTAACCCTAAAGTCCATCACTATCACACACTTACCTTACCCACACCCTAACCCTACAGTCTGTCACTATCGCTCACTTACCTTACAGGCACCCCAACCCTAAAGTCCATCACTATCGCATACTTACACAGTCATGCTCATTTTGCTTGTCAGTGTTTTCAGCGTTGGGATTTTCAACTGTCAGTTATTTCTGTTGTCGGTCTTCTGGTGTCAGTGTTCTTGTTGTCAGCATTTCGGTCTGTCGATGTTTTCAGGTAGACCTCTATATATATATATATATATATATATATATATATATATATATATATATAGTGCACTGTTCTTCATAGCTTAGAGAAAGTAGCAAAATCATATATGTGTATCTCTCAGACTGATTTAGGGTCACAGGTGCTGTAACAGTTTGGAAGTATGGCACATCACATGCATATTTGCATTAATTGCTGAGTATCTTCATTTGCTGTACTTTACTGTATATTGCAGGTCACTAAGAGCATGCACACTGCTGAAGCTATTATTCTTGCTGGTTTAACAGGCATAGAACTCAGTTTGTTTACTGAAGAATTTAGTCAGAATTGCATTTTAAAATGTATTACTTATATGTTGAACTGTCAAGGGCCATTGCAGCATCTTTCTCTGTGATGCAAAATGCTACTGATAATGTATTAGTGATTTTTTGAACTTTCCTCAGCTTCTGCACGTGCTACATACAGAGGCACCACACTGCCCTATGGGGGGTGGGGTGGAGAAAGTTATTGTACACGTTAGTGCTCATTAACTTTGAATTAATGCAAACTGCAATGCTTTAGGCCCAATTTAATGACATAAAAATGTAATGAATACATCACTGCAATATCATATATAAAGTGGCAATGCTAAACACACATAATTGAAGTTGAATATTAAAGGCAATAATTCCTTGCTAGACTGGACACAGGAAACTTGTCTCCTACCAAAAAAAAAAATTGCAAGACTCTGCCCTTCTTGAAACTCCCTGCCTGCTAAGATTGCATAGTAACTTTTCACCAATAGTAGATCAAGATATCAGTGACCATCTCCTGTCAAAATATTTTGTGCCTTTGAATCCATTAACTGAGGAATTTCAGTAACTCCTTTAACATTTTATTTTCAGTCGCACAACCTTCCTTCAGCTCACAAAGGTGTGGCAACAGTTGTTTTTTGAAGGATTGTCACCTTATAAATTTTACAGCCAGAACTTTAACATAATTTTTCCATATGACCCATTTAGCATAAATTTACATAGTAAAATGTTGCATTTCCTAACAGCAAAATAATGAAGTATATGTTGAAATGTATGATGAAGGGGGATGTTTACACACCTTAAGCAGTATTGAAAATATGGGTCTATATTACAACACTGAAGTTTCAAGACTTTGAATGTTATAGTACCGAACCCTATTCAGTGAAAGCTGAAAATATCGAACCAACAGAAAACAAAATTTTTTCCTAGGAAAAGAATTTGGTTGTCCGTTTCTGTTGCTTTGGTATTTTCAGTGCTGTGGTGAAAAGTTACAGGTCGGGTTCAGGTAAGTTTGCGATTCAGTGCGGGTTAGTTAGTTAGGGTTAGGGTGTGGGTTAGGTATGTGTGCGATTGTGTGGACGTGAGGGTTAAGTCTGGTTAGGTGAGTTAGGGTTATGGTGCAGGTTAGGTATGTGTGCGATTGTGTGGACGTGAGAGTTAGGGCAGGTTAGGTGAGTTAGGTGAGTTAGGGTTAGGGCACAGGTCAGGTAATTGTGCGATTGTGTGGACATAAGGCTTAGGATGGGGTAAGTGAGTTAGGGTTAGGGCGTGGGTGAGCTGAGTGTGTGATAGTGACAGACCTTAGGGTTAGGGTTTGGGTTAAGGTAAGTGGATAGTTAGTGGTGTGTGCATAGTTTAGTGTAGGGTTAGGTGTAATATTTTAGGTGTATGTGTGTGGATTGCTCTTTGTTTGGTGTGCTTGTGTTGTGTGTATGTGTTTTGGAACAGTGAATTTTTTCCCTAGTAAAAAATTTGCTGTTCTGTATGTTCGATGTTTTCAGCTTTCGCTGAATAGGGTTCGATATTAGAACATTTGAAGTTCTGAAACTTCGATGTTCTAATATAGACCCTAAAAATACATATATATGAAACATGTAATACAGCAGTCCTGCAAACATTCAGGTTAGTAACCCATTCTCTTTTTCTCCTACTTTTCTCGCATCCTCATAGCTGCTGAGGAAGTTGGCTGCAATGCAGATTAACATTAGAGAAGTGCTGACAGCCTGATCTCATGACCTTGTAAGTATGGGTTTACTCCACAAATTATAAATCTGTATATAAAACTAAAAGTAAAATGATTCATATGTTGTTACTACGCTAATGACCAATAAGGCCCTTACAAGCCTGGCTACACACTGCACAATTAATTGGGTTAAGAGCTGGCATAATTATTAATGTGTTTAATTCACAAACACAAGGTACAGGGTTTGATTCTCACATTAGAAGAAAAATTAGTTAAGCCTAAAAATGCCTGCAGGACCAGCTACCATTATTTATAAGGCAGAAGGTTGGCATAATGGTTAAGGTGTCAACCTTACAGACATAAGGTACAGGGTTTGATTTGTACCTTGAGAAGCATGTCTAGGCTTAAAAAGGCCCTTGGGTCATTAGCCTAATAATTACTTATTTATTTTTTATGACTTGGTCTAGGGGTATGATTCTCGCTTCAGCTATGCGAGTCAAGTTTACAAATTCTCAGCCACTTCTCAAGGTTTAATTTGAAAAAGGATCAGATGTGAACTCTGTATTCATTGATGGGGAGCCTTTTCCTTAAAAAAGTAATAATAGCTATTTGTTAACTGGGTAGGCCCACAGGGCACACAACACATTTTCAGGGGAAACCCAGGAGTGGTGTCTGGTTGAGCAACTTGCTCATGCTCAAAGTCACACAGTAGGCAAGCAAGCATTGTGGGAATCAAATCTTGAACTATAGGAACTACAGCTCACGGCCTTAATTCTCTGCACCATCTTTAACCCACTACACCAGCTTTGAATAATTTTGTAAACACAGATTTTATCTTGTCAGGCTGTCATAGTTGCTGATCAGTAAATATATTTATTGTGATTTATATTCTTTTATTATACTAAATCAGTCAAGAAAAAGGAATTGGAATAAGTCACTAATGAATCATTTTGAAGAGAAAACAGACCTGATCCTAATGCAGTACTTGTCAGAGTTTACTGATACTCATCTTACTTGCAGATTGTTCATGGCACTTCACTGCATAATTGAAAGCAGTTATTCAGGTATATTATTATGATTGCAATAATCCTAATGAAAACAGACCTGAAATATTAATCGTCAGTATTTACTTATTACATTATTAATTGCCGGATATATACTTGGTTAGTGAAAGTTTCATATTCAGGAATAAAAATGCTGCTGCTCTTGTTTTTGTGTAATTAAAATAAAAGCATTTGTTATTTAGCACTTGCAGAGTCCTTTCATTGTCTCCACATCTCTCTCTCTCTTTCTATGTCTCTCTCTCTGTCTCTCTCTGCAGCTCACATTTTTCTTTATTTTTTTCATGTATTGTTCTTTCCCTTTTATGTTCATTTTTTGCATGCCTAGAAATGCCCAGGGCAGATGAACAGCAAGTTTCCCAGGTGTGGGAAGGTTCTTTTCCTCTTTCTGCCCCTCCACAGACCACTTCATATGGTGGGATCAGTGGCTCCATGGTTATGGACACACTTGCATGTGACAGCTTGACAAGCCTGAAATGTGGATTCAAGAGCAGGTTGAAGCAATGTTCAAAAGGGTGGTGGAAAAGCACTTGGGCAAATATGCATCCCTGCTCCAGTGGGTACAAGACTCACTGCCCTAGTCAGCTCCAGGCATCAAGCCATCAGACGCATCAACCCCCACACTGCTTGGATCACCACACTCAGGTCCATCAGGCAGGAAAATATTTGAGGCCATCCAGACCAAGGTAATATTAAGGTCTTGGCCTTCTTCATCCTTCCTTTTGTCTCAGTCCAGCATCTGCCTATGTTGCCTCCTCCTCCTCCTCCACCAATGACAGACCATCATACTCTTCCTGACTTTCTTGTCTGAGTTTTATGTTTAGCCAAAAGAAATCTGTAATTCCTCCCTAACTCTATCTCCTACACACCCTCTGCCCCCTTCATGCTTTAATTTCCCATATTAAAAAAAAATTGGAAAATGGGGGGTCTTCTTTCCCTATGGAAATGCAGTACCTATCCTCTTCCTCCTCCTCCTGCATGACCATTTTAATATGTTCCTTTGGAGTTTTTCTTCTCTGCTCTAACCATTCTGTCTTTCCCCTTTCCAACATTATAAAAGCCATAACACAGGGAAACCATCTCTGAATAAAAGACTTTAAAAAGTTTGGTAAGTGCTGTCAGTGATACTCAGTCATAGCCAGTGCAAGATCTCATTGAAAGTCTCTAGAGATCCATGCAGATCTGCTCTCCCTACTGCTTCAAAAAACAGAGGACAACATTTGAGACTTTATGTACACATGTTCAGATCACACTGATTCTGATATGCAGTAGTCTTGTGAACAATTCCTCCAAAAGATGAGAATTTCTCACACCACTGCCACTTGTTCATGCTTTGGTCATTTACATGTAAGTGCAGTGGCATCACCTGTAGATTCCCTTTATGCATCTGTGAAATGTGAGGATAAGAATGCCACCTTAAACCTCAACACACACGTTTAACACTCCAAAGTGTGCATAGTTTAAAGAAAACAGGGGACATCGAGACTGTAACACAATGAAAGCACTTTTTGCAGTGATACTTTGCTTCCCTGCACCTATATATGTGAGGCTAAATTCTAATACCACAGACATTAATATATAGTACCTATAAGACTGTTCTGCAGGGTAAGGAGAATTCTCTGATTTAATATGGTTTCAGAATTTAAATAGAGGAAACTTTTTCACATTATAGCGCTCACACTGCTGAGTATTAACTACATATGGATAAGTAAATTATTCAAGCAGAACATGACAAATACATATTGTTTTCAGTATAATTTATATATGTCCATGCAGAAACAACATGCTTCAATATTCAATGTAGTAAATATATTTTGGAAACACAAAGCTGTTTAATCTGCTTGGGCTGATGACGTGTGAATTTGTCATTGTAAAGCAGACCTGTAATTTGTTACAATCTGCTTCATTTCTTAAAATCTCAATATTGGGATGTACTGAAGGTTGCAGGAGGTCTTATCAACTGGGCTTAAAACCAAGTTCTGTTTTTGTGAAAAGATCACCTTAATAAAGCAAAAAAGTAGTTGATCTTGGCAAGTAATGCTTTTAAATGAGATTCATATGTTATTCTTTATAATAAACCAGATAGAAACTATCAACATCTAAACTCTCATGACAAATAAATTATACGAAGTACAGTGTGTATGTAAAACTTTAGGTTGTTTGTCATGAAATTTCAAATGCTGTCTGTTTACTCTTCTGAGCTTGTTAGGAGGAAAGCAGAACAGATATCAAAGTCCACATTACAAATGGCTGCCATACAATTAAACACTTAACTTTGTAGTCGAGAAGTCTACTGAGATTACATCACATTGCACCTTGTATTTAACTTAATTTAATTTTTGATATGCAGTGCAGCAGAACAAAGGTAGGAAATAAGTGTAGTCTTTCAAGAATTTACATTAATGTCTCATCCTATCAGAAATGTTTGTAGCTTAGCTCCAGGTCAGTTTTATTACAATGTTTTCTAAGTATGTTACCAAATGAGCATATTACAGAATGAAACAAGGCTTATCATCTGACAAAAGAAAGTGCTATTAGTACAAACATCATGCCAAAACAAATTCAGAAATAAAGTGAAATGCAAATAAACTCCAAATTAAAGTATTAAATTCATGAAATAAGCAGAATAGGAGGTAATTAAAACACTGTGCAGGAGTTCAATACCTAATGTATAATATGACTGGAAGATTTTTGCCAAGGATCACATAGCGTTCAGAGCCAAAACAAATCCAGTATCCAGAACACGCTCAAGGCAATTTAAGACTTTCTCATCACAACTCTGTATAGACCATTGTTAACTTCTTAACTTCCCACAGAGTGAAACAATTTTGTTATGGTTTAATTTAGTCACATTTAAAAGTAAGGAAGTCAATCCACATAAACAGATTCAAATATTTTGGCCAATAAATTCAGTACCTACCAACCTAAATACAAAGAGCATGCCAAGCAAATATACTGGTAAAAAAGATGAAGAATCATTAAAATGTGAAAATAAAAATAATGACAAAAACTTAAGAGGATCTGGTGAGGCAAATAATAAAATTCTAAAACATGTCCAGCAAATCGTTCAAAGAAACACACTTTGTCACATACTCAAGCAAAACTGAAGTGCTCCCATTAGCCAGTGAGTCCAGGGAAAGAACTCATACAAGTAATTTTTAAAATATATCAGATGTGTCCTCATATAGTCTCACATAGTCAAAAATAAGTAAAGCAGGAACTCTTTCACTGGCAACAGAATTTGCAAGAAAGCAAAGATAAACAGATGATCCGGCATCATATTGCAAAGGTGTAGACTGCCCAAGAATCAGACTATGCAGGCAAAGTTTTTTTTTCATTACCAGGGAATTATCAAGCAGGAAACTAACAAATCTGGAATTCTGAAATGACAAAATGGACTTCCATAAGCAAAGCAGTGCTATAACATAAAGTAATGCAACATACTTTCACTCTTAAATAATGTCTAATTGCCAAGGGAGGGTGTCCAGCTGCTCCAATACTGGAGCCACTAAAACACACCCTCAGGGCAATGTAGAGAAAATCTTCTATTCTGATCCAAATATTTAGCATTTAACTAACTGTAGTGGGTGTAATGCTAGCTTCTTGACCACAGCCTCATAAAAATAAAAGTCCTTCACATTTTGTCATTAACTGGTTAGAATATTGAGATCACAGCCATTTCCTCCCTTATATGTTGTTTTCTCATTTCTCTGTTTTTGAAAGAATGTATTTAGTATATTTTTTATTTTATCTATCTATTTAGTTAGTTAGTTAGTTAGTTAGTTAGTTAGTTAGTTAGTTAGTTAGTTAGTTAGTTAATTTGCTTTTGGGTTTGTCCAACTGGGTTTAAACAAGAACCCCATTTCAGTGGGGGTCCAACCTCCCAGTGAAGAAAGCTCTGAAATAGTGCAAAGATTTTAAAGCAGACATTCAGTAATTTATGTGAACAGACATTAAATAATATACATTAATAATTAAATATACATTTACTAAACAGATTGCATTCATATGAAAAAGCGGCAACTATTACAGTATGAAAGATACTTATGCATTATCAAATGTTGAACATTGAGCATTTGAAGAGGTACAGTAGTGGGTTCATTAGATAATAGATCATGTGATTAGCACTTAGTACTTCAAAGAAATGAAAGTGAGGGAAGAAACTAGGTAGGGCAGAAAATGTTAATACTGTATATGATGACTCACCACTGGACCAGTAATCAGGAAGCCTCAATCCTTACCACTGGCACCAGTGGGGGACATATACACTGGGAGGATGATAGGTATGCACACAGTATTTACAGATGCAGCTCTCTGCATCAAGTGCAATTTCCCTTAAGAGCACACAGAGACCACAGTCAGTCTGGAGCTGGTTTCTCTCTCCTTCTCCAGATCCCCAATAAGAATTCCAACTGGCACAGATAAAGAGTTGAGATCTCCGCTGAGTGACTAAGCCAAGGCCTCCAGCACCCTGTCTGTCCAACCAGTGCTTCATGTCCCTACCCAAGTAGCTGACACACATACTCTTTGAGGTTTGATTTACACACACACACACACACACACACACACACACACACACACACACACACACACGCACACACACACACACACACACACACACACACACACACACACACACACACAAACACCTGGGAAAGGCTGGCACAGTTGTAGTAGCTATGCCCCTTTCTGCCCAGACTATAAGGTAGTTATTACTGCCATCATTCACTCTTTATCAGCTACTTTAAGGCTCTTAACAAAGGGTGTCCAATCTTACTGTGTAATGTTACTGTCAATACAAATGGTAGTTTGACCAAGACCAAGGCTATTAGGAGTGGCCTACAGTGTCACCAAATAAATATGCAAGTACTCTCAGAACTTAAGTATGTCTAACAAATATCAGCCACAATGATAGGTTTAAATATATTTAATAATAAATAGTAAAAGAACAAGAAAATGCTCAGTAAATAATCACAGTTACACCAGAGTTCAAAATCACAAGAAATATTTAAAACAACATTGCAGGACAGTTTCAAATACATACAGAAAACATCTAAGCTATACTTCACTATATTTTTGACTGAATCTAACAGAATTACTATGAACTAGTTACCTTACTTACAGAGCAAGGCAAGTGTGGTGAATGGGTCTGGGTCTTCTTGTCAGGTCAAAGACAAACTACAGAATGCTTTGTCTCTCTCTCAGACAGTTCTTAAATTAATATCTCAAATATTACTTCTGGGCTGCTTGCAGGATGACATCACTTCTTCTCATCTGACTTTAGTTCCCAAGCTAAACCCCCATTGCTAGAAACTGACAGCCTTTAGTATTTACCTGTGAAAAATACATAGCCCTCAGATATTTGCAGCTGCTGGAAGACATAAAACAATAAAACACTTACAAGACAATGCAGAAGGCTCTCTTGTTTCAGACATCCTGTATCCTTGCTGCATTGAAACCATTGTTATAATTATAAATTAATTTAATTTCAACTACTTTTCTGAATTTTTCCAAGTTAACCTTCTATGTTCCAGTTTCCACTATTGAAATATACATTTACACAGTTACAGTAGTGTATACACATTTTTGTTGTTTTCCAGTAGGGTACACTGTGGATACATCTTTAAGCTTAGTACTTTACAAACCCTTTCAACACACACTTCTGTACCAGCAGTTTGATATACAGACAGTGGGTCTATATTAGAATGTTGACAGAGCAGAAGAGCAAATACCCTTACATTGACACAGCTTATCTGAAATGACTAAATCTTGAATGGCCAGAACAGTGATTTTTTTTCCAAGGGAAAGAAATTGCCCGGCCAAAAAAAAATAATGAGAGACAAAATAAAGTGAGGGGCTTTGCCCACCACACCCCCCTACTTAAATATAGAAACTCCAAGATTGCAATACAGTGAAGGAAATGGCAAATTCCCAACAATGGGAAAAAAAATCACTGTTCTGGCCATTCGAGATTTAGTTGTTTTGGCTAAGCTATGTCAATGTAAAGGCATTCACTCTTCTGCCATGTTGACGGTCTATTATAGACCCACAGACAACATACATTTCTAATACATTTGTAACACAAGCATATGAATCATGTTGATATTCATAAATGACATATGATTATTTACAAAATTCCAGCTAGCTGTTCTGGCAGTACCTCCTTTTGTCACACTCCCCCCCCCCAAAGACTCAAGGTAGCTTTTCAAGTGACCCTTGAGAAATGTTGCTTGAGAAAGATGACTATCTGGGAATACATTTCCCCATTCCCTGTCTTGAGAGCCCATCTGCTTTGGTATTTTTAACCCCACTGTGGTGCTGCACTATCATATCATATGCCTGCAACCCTAGGCTTTACCATAGGAATTTGGGACTTTCCTGGCTGGATCTCTGTAGCCAAAGTTCCCTCTCAAGCTCCTACTGCCTCCTACTGTCAATACCTAGTACAAGGTCCTCCCTGTCATGGTAAGATTTCCTTATGTTAACATGGTACTGTTTGTGTCCCTGCCTCCTGCCTAGCAGTTCTACTATGTAGTTAACATCACTGACCTTCCTTATTACTTTGAAGGATCCCTCCCAAGGTACCTGCAGCTTGCTGTGTCTGACAGGAATGAGAACCATTACCTGCTGCCCCACAGTATACTCTCTAGCTTGAGCATTCCTGTCATACCAGACTTTTCCTGCTGTTGGGTTTCTGCCAGGTTCTCCTGGGCCAAACCTATGAGTTTCCAGAGCCTTGTACTGAGCTTTAGGACAGACACCACAACAGAGTCCTTGTAGGATTCACACTCATCCTCCCTCTCACCACAAATCAAATCTAGAGGTCCCTTCACCCTATGCCCATACAGTAACTTGAATGCTGAAAAACCTGTGGATTCCTGGGGCACATCTTTGTAAGCAAACAAAAGAGAGGGCAAATATTTGTCCCACTCCCTCTTGAACTGGTCTGCAAATGCCTGTTGCATGGTCTTTAGTGTAGAGTTTAACCTTTCCACCAGATCATTAGTCTGGGGATGGTAGGGGGTGGTCTTTAGGTGCTTCACCTCACTGTGCTTACACAGACAAGCCAGCAGATCTGTCATTAAAATGGCACCTCTGTCAGTTACCATTTCTCTTGGGAAACCTACCCTGCAGAAAATCTCTAACAAAGCATTTCCCACCTTTTCTGCCTCGATGGATAGTCTTCCTAGATGGAAGGATAATCTGCTCCCACTAGGATATCCATAGCTACCATCTGAAATTGCTCCTCAATCACAGACAAAGGCATCAAAGGAGCTTTCACCTTGTCTCCTGCCTTGCCTAACTTTTGGCACTGATCACAGGTCCTGCAGTACCCTGCTACATCGCTGGAAATCCCAGACCCATAAAAGTTCTGCATAATATGTCTCTTTGTATGCTTTATGCTCATATGACCTGCAAAGGGAATCTCATGGACTATGGCTAGACATGCCAGATGGTAGGCTCTGGGCACTACCAACTGCTGTATTTTCTCACTGTCTAGCCCTCCCTCAGGGGTCCACTGTCTGTACAGTAACCTTTTGTCCGAGTATACAGATTCCCCTTTTCCTTGACAGTCAGGTGCCTCACTGGCTATCTCCCTCAGGCCTTGTAATGTAGGGTCTGAGAGCTGAGTCTGTCTCAACTCTCTCTTGGTAACCCTTCCCAGCTTCCCTCAACAGGAAGTCTTGTATCCTTTGACAGTGGTGCCTTACTATCAGCCTGGGTACTATTACTCACCTGCAACCTTGCAGTCATTCTGTCAAAGGGAACATCAGTACCCACAAGTGGCTGTGGTTCACATTGTCTCACTGCTGCAAGGTTGCTCCTTCCCTGAAGTAGCCAACATACCAATCCTGGCTTCAGGTCTGCTGTCTGTCTGGGTCCCCCCAGGCTACCAGAACCACATGCTTGTCTCCAAGCCTGACTGTGTGTTACTGCATGCACACAAGGTACTGCATTATCAAAATCATTCCTTATCAGGACATCTGCAGGAATATCCTCAAGCACACCTACTTGCTGGCTTCTTTTTCCACCCTCCTAGTCAAGGTGAACTGTAGCCAAAGGTATTTTAAATGGGGTCCTTCCTAAATCTCTGACTGGAGTAGACTGCTCAAGCAAGTAGTACTCCTCTTTAACCATTGCAGGCTTCACAACAGTTAGGTCAGAGGCTGTGTCTCTCTTAGCAGTGGCCTGTTTTACATCTACTAAGGTAGGATATAACCTGTTGTGGTAGTTTGGTACCCTTGTTGTCTCAAGACAACTTACTGCTGTCATTCTGTCATTCCCATTTACTGGCTCTCCCACCTTTTATTCCTCACCTTGCCTCCATGGACATCTATATGCTACATGGCCTCACTGGTTGCATTTAAAACATTTATCCCTTGGTCCTGGACGTGTACCTGGACTAGTGGCTTCCCCTGCTACTGGCAGACTCAGTTGGGGCACTTTAGGCTGTCCACTATGAGTTTCTTTAGACCCATGAGCAGCACTGGGTATCCCTTTCCTATGCAGTGATGCACTACTTGCTAGGTATAGGTCTCCCTTCTTCCCCAACGTATCTGCAGTATTGCATTGCCTATCTGCAAACCAGAATCTCATGTTTTCAGGCAAACTGCTAAGGGGTTGTTCATCTCACCAAAAAATCGGCCAGCCCTTCAAATGTGGTGACTTGAAACCCACTCACCCACCTATGAAAATAAATGCTTAACTCGGCAATATATTCACACACACTTTCATTTGTCTCGCATCTATGCTCACAAAACTTTTTTATAAGCTTCAGGTGTTAACTTAAAACACTAACAAATAATTTTTAACAGTATTTAAATTTAAGCAAACAGTATCAGACAATTTAGAAATAGCAGTTACAGCTTTACAATGGAGAAAGGGGGTCAGGAACCGTACCCAGAGTCTTGGTCAACATTATACTGTTTACATACCCTTTCAAACATATTAATGAAACTATCAAAATTATCACCCTCTGTAAATTATGGAAGAAATTTACTGACCTTTGTGGCTTCTGGAGTTTGGTTATTCCCTTCCCCATTACCTCCATGATCCTGCCAAAGAGTCAGCATCTCCTTCTCATGTTACCTCTGCCTCGCATCTCTTCAGCTTCCAGGCATCTCAGTCACTCCGCTGATGCTAATGCCATCTGTTTCTCCTTTTCTTCAGCCTTCAAATGCTGCAGTATCTCTGCTAATTCTAGTTCTAACCATTTAGCCTCCAGTTTAAGTCTCTTTAACTCCAGATGGATTTTTAAGTCCTCTGTGGAAAGGTTGAGCTGTCCATTTTCTAAGAGTTGTACCTCCCCAAGGCCAGTCTTGTTCTCCTCCAGGTTGCTGGTTTATGATGCAGCTGTGACTAAGGCTGCAGTCATCTCTGCTTTAGTCAGGTAGGCATGCCCCAATCTCAGCCAACTAGCTCCTTGTCAGCTTGCCATACACCTCTGCTGACGTCTTTGCCTGCACTCCCTAACTAAACTAACAAAAATCAAATAAAACTATTGTGATGTGAAACTCTGAATGTTCACTGTGTGGCTGATTAAGAGTACAAACACCTTCCTTAGTGACCACTGTTTACAGGCTACAAAGTTCAATATCCATACCACTGAATTCTAATATGTAGATATCCCACAACTGCCAAACAATTAATATGTGATGCCCTACTACTGGCCCAGTAATCAAGCAACCTCAATCCTCACCACTGGTGACAGTGGGGGATATACACATCAGGAAGATGACAGGAACACACACAGTATTTCCAGATGCAGCTGCCTGCATCAAGTGCAATTTCCCTGAAGAGGACCACAGTCAGTCTGGGGATGGTTACACTCTGCTTCTCCAGAGTTGAGATCTCAGCTGAGTGATCATGGCCTCTAGCACCCTCTCTGTCCAACCAGTGCTTTGCTTTCCTTCCCAAGTAGCTGACACACACACTATTTGAGGTTTGATTTATACACACATACCCACACCTGGGAAAGGCTGCACAGGTTTACTAGCTATGCCCCATTCTGCCCAGACTATAAGGTAGTTATTACTGCCACCAGTCACTCCTTATCAGCTACTTTAAGTCCCTTAACAAAGGGTGTTCAATCTTATTGTGTAATGTTACTATCAATACAAATGGTAGTTTGACCAAGAGCAAGGCTATTAGGAGTGGCTCACAGTGTCACAAAATAAATATGCAAGTACTCTCAGAACTTAAATATGTCTCCCAAATATCAGCCACAAGGACAGGTTTAAATATATTTAATAATAAATAATAAAAGAACAAAACAATACTTAATAAATAATCACAGTTACATCAGAGTTCAAAATCACAGGAAATACTTAAAACAACATTACAGGACAGTCTCAAATAAATACAGAAAACATCTAAGCAATACTTGGCTATATTCCTGACTGACTCTAAGAGAATTACTATACCCTAGCTAACTTACTTACAGAGCAAGGCAAGTGTGGTGAATTGGTCTTTGTGTCACGTCAAAGACAAAATACAAAATGCTATGTCTCCCTCAGAGAGTTATTAAGTTAATATCTCAAATATTATTGCTGGGATACTTGCAGGATGACATCACTTCTTCTCATCTGACTTTAGTTCTCAAGCTAAACCCCTATTGCTAGAAACTGCCAACCTTTAGCATCTACCTTTGAAAAATATATAGCCCTCAAATCTTTGCAGATGTTGGAAGACATAAAACAATAAAATGCTTACAAAACAATGCAGAAGGCTCCCTAGTTTTAGACATTCTGACTCCTTGCTGCATTGAAACCATCTTTTATGGTGCAGTTATAAAATAATTTAATTTGAACTATTTTTCTGAAGTTTTGCAAGTTAACCTTCTATGTTCCAGTTTCCAATGTTAAAATATATGCATTTACACAGTTACAATAGTGTATATAGATTTATTTTCTTTTCCCGTAGGATACACTGTGGATACATCTTTAAGCTCAGTACTTTACAAACCCTTTCAGCATACACTTCTGTACCAGCAGTTTAATATACAGACAACATACAGTTCTAATATATTTGTAACACAAGCATAAGAATCATGTTGATATTCATGAATGACATATGATTATTTACAAAATTCCAGCTAGCTGTGCTGGCAGTACCTCCTTCTGTCACAAGCTGTATTTTTCCATAGCAAATATTCTGCATTGGCTTACATGAACTATGTGAGCTTGTAACAAGCCAGCAAGTAGTCCATGAAGAAACCTGAGTTACTGAAAGATCATGTGTAAAGGTGTGAAACAGAATGCAGCACCTGCATTCTGTTTCCACATAACTGAGATGATTGCTGCTGTGGACTAGCTACCCACTTCCTGTTTTTGCATAGAGTGATAATTTTATGTAGCAAGAAGACTTTTGAAAAACTCAGCCACGTCACATCTGATGCTTGGGCCCTTCCTGAATGGCTATGGACAAAAAATGACATGTTTCCAGGCTGGAACACTTCCTTTCCCATCTGTCCGTCATGTTGCATGGTTGCAGCTTGCTTCAAAGCAACAACAGTGAGAGTGTGTGTGTGTGTGATATATACAAAAAATGGCACTGTGTCTCTTAAAAGTTGTAAAATAATTTACCTATTTGCACATTAATTGTGAATCAAAGTGTATGATAAATAAAATAACATGTTTTCAGATTTGGCCTTTGTCACATCCCTTTCTCATACCATTGCAGACATTAGTTGTCTTACATCCACTTTGCCAATTGCCATTTTCATAACCTTTGCAAACATCAATGACCTCCTATTTTGTTGCTTTCAGTAGTCTTCTGCTTCTAAACACAACCAGACTAAGTGTACTATACATCATTCTATAACATTTCCAGCACCAGCAACCGATGAAAATAGAGAACCATAATCCAGTTCACTTATACTTTTCCTAAAACCATAATCATTTTCCTAATTCTGTTGAGAAGCATAGATTATTTCTAAAAAAATGTATTTGATTTTTCTTTTATATATTTTATGCAAGATTGGGCATGAAATGTCTTTCTAAGAGATTCATGAGACCATATGAGTAATAAATGAATACATATGCAATACTAGGGAGAAATCAAATCAACAATGCAAGCCAAAAAAAGAAACTGTTTCAATGATGACTGTGATGAGGTAGCAGAAACATAACCATGCCTTTCTTCAGAATCCCCATGTGCACAATATTTACTCAATAACATTTTGTGCTCAAGTAGAAACTTCTCTGTTTTTTTCCAAGTATTTTTTTCCCACAAACACATCAAAAAAATGCTTGATATAATGTACTGATCGTTAACCATCCTGCAGGTTAAATACAGCATTTGGGCAGTAAGCAAACTTTTTAATATTTATTTTAAAATATAAATAAAAAAAAGATATCTTTTTTAAGTTATTGTAATTTATTCCACAACATGAATGCAGCTGCTGTGTGGGAATAGAACTGACTACAAATTGGAAATATAAACAGATAGCAGCCGTTGATTCTAGTGAATGACAAGGTGAAGCCCACCTCCCCTCCCCTTTTTGAAATCATTCTACACTGGAGAGATGAGACATGGAACCACCATTTAAAAATGAGCTACTAAAACTTTGCAAAATTTCCAATTTCTAATTATAGTAATATCTACTGATGTACACTGTTGGACTAACACGATCTTTCCCTGATTCCAGTATTAACTCTATATTAGCAAGCCTAGCAGAATCAGGAACGATTCTTTGCTATTCTATTATGGAAAGAGTTCAACTTTATCTGGCTCTTCAGCTTTCCTGGGTTTAAGCATCTTTGTAAACTGATATACTTCCTGTAATGAAATAGCTCAAACTAAAATCTTCATCTTCTTCCATGACTAATGGCACCCATAGTATGTGTCTCCATATTCCAAGCATTTCCAAAGGAAACATACATTTTCCTGAATTTTTGTATCAGAGTTTTATTAATCACAACTGGTTATGTAGTTACCTTACCATGACACTCTTTCACCAAATGCAGTTATACCTCACTCTTTCCTTTCTTAAGTCCATTTGTCAGAAATTTAAGAAATGAACTTCCCTTGTCCCATGCTTCCCTCCTTCTGCATATCTCCTGAATCTCACATTGAACTGAACTAGTCTGTTTCATCATTCAGTCCTTTGCTTTACATTTTCATATTTTAAACCATTATTTTCTTAATTTTAAATTATTTCCAATTTGCATCCAGAGAAGTTTCTTCCTTTTATCTCATTTTTCCCAAACTGCTAATCTCATTCTAAACAAATGAGCCATTCTCAGAGTCTTTAAGAAGCAAAAAGTCTCATTTTCAGTTCACTCTCAGAACGTGTGATGAGATAGGTTGCTGAGCCTCTTTGCATGGCATTTTTGATCAGTACTCTAATGTGAGATCACAAACATGGTATATGTTTGATAACTATTTAAAGATGTAGACTGTGATAGTTCCAAGAATTCACTCTTTCCTAGGTGCAGCAATCTTAGAGTTAGCTTATTTGAGTAGTTGGGGAGGGGGCTATACTGCCACCCACATTTCTTTTTGATTGTTTCTGTAAGTTTAATACTTAGTGATCACACTAATGAATGTCGATCACTGATGTATTGTGTTTCTGTCATGGGGCCAACTAGACATAATACATTCAAAATATAAAAAGGAATCATCAAAAACAGTGGTAGTTACTTGTTCTTTTTCCCAGACACTATCAACAATGTGCGGTATACTAGCTAACAATCTATTCTGCTCACAACCCTCTCTCTTTTGCAGCTATATACAAGAATGCCATAGTCTCCAAATTTCTATTAAATTTAGCACTTAAGTGTAATGTCTGAAGCCAGTATTTACATTGGGCAATCTACTCTTACTTTGTGGCCATTGATAGAAAAAAAGGATCCAGAACCATATCTCCACTTATCACTACAGGTCATGCATTTCTCCTACGCTATCATGGGCCTTAATGAAACAACTAAGCTTAAGAGTCATCTTCTATGGTACCATAAAATGTTGTTAATTTAATCTCTTCTTGCTGTGTTACCAAGCTCAGAATTAGGCCTATACCATGTTGATTGCTCAATTCATCAGTCATCTTTCATCTCTAACAGTGATAAACCAGGAGCCATGATCCTCATTTAGATAAAATAATACAACTAGCTTCTCCCCATCTTTTACAGAATTTCAAAAACTGCTACTATCTTACATATTTTAACACTGTCTTTTTATCAAGAACTACATGCATTTCAATTGATGTACCAATGCAGCTTATATTCCATGTAATGTGACATTGTTGTTAGTGTATACCTTTACTCTATATGAGGTTGTGCCAATAGTCTTTTATTTGAAGTCATTTTTATCTGCCATTAAGCCATGCATCTACCACCTCATTTTTACCTGCCATTAACATATGCATCTACAACCAGGTTCCTTTATATCATATGCAATATTTCATAAAATAAAAAGAGGTACAGATAAAGCAATAGTGTGATGAAAAATGAAAACAAAAGTATGATCCTACCTCACCAAAACCTCAGATACTCACAAAACTACACACTAAGCAAATCACATGTGCAAAATAATGCAAACTGTCAGACAAGAAAGTGTATATAGGGTTCAAAGGTTACTTTCTCACTACCCGTGTAATCTCATTATGATCTATAGCAGTCATGCATAGCCCCATACGGAAGGCGGAAATGCAAGTGGGATACTTGTCTCTTAACAGGAAAATTTACAATAATTTCACAAAACCTCCGAGCTACTCCCAGACAGTTCATCAACCTAGTCAAGCACAAGACTGAGTGATTCTGCCCACCCTTCCCCATAGAATTTAGTAATTCTATTACATTTATCTTCTTATGTAGAAACACATTTGTTTTAAAAAAGACAATGACAAAGGAAAATTCTAAATAGTGGATGTACAATAAGTGTTTGTTGTACCACTCTTTCAATTCTCTTTATAGTCTACAGTCCGATGCTCAGGGACAGTCTTAGAAAGGCCAGCAAATGATCGACCACCCTTAAAAAAATTATCAACAATAAACTGTAAATGTCCCACATGAACATCACATGATCAACATTCCAGAAGCCAGGATATCAGAAATTTTACTCATCACAATTGGCATTTGGTATCTACCTCATTCACCGTACAAACACATTACCATCAAGTTCCAAGTTTTAACAACTGGCACCTAAGATTATTGAAATAAAGAAAGACAACATAATATTAAAATTGGTAAAATATTCAGAATTTCTAAACCATGTACTCCATCACTGATCATAAGAAATGTCTATAAATATGTCCCCATGCCTCAAAAGCTAAAGCTGTTTTCTTTATGCATTGAACAACCAATGACTGGTAAGCATTTAAAAAGATAAATTGTATAAATACCTAAGTAATGTATAAAAAGTGAAAAAAATACTGGATGCAGTACATAGTAAAAGAATATCAAAGGAATAGACAATTAATAATGCCTATAACTATGTATATTTGTTTAAGTATAATAATAATAATAGAAAAAAACAGACAGTAATTGAATAATAGTTTTCAAAATAATTTAAGCAACCCAGGCTCATATAAGAGTCAAACGTTTTGCATGAATCTCATAAGATTTTTTCAAATGTCTCTGTATTATGAATGGAAAATAGAAAAAAGAAATGGTCCTCAGTATTTATAAACAAAGTATGTAGAGTGGCTATAGTGGTTGTATCATATTAATTACAACAGAATATACATTGTTTACAAATTACACATAGATGTGCAGCAGAGCACACTTGGGTATCGTGTGCATCTGTGTTGGACTGCATCAAACACCAACACACCCCTTGGGCAGTATTGCCAATACAGATTCATACTTTTCATTTCACTGGTCAGTAGCTCTGCATGTTTTTCAAGAAATGTCTGTGTGTCTTGTTAAACAGAGAATAATTTTGAAAATAAGGGAATAATATGTATTTGCTAGCTTCAACAGTCACATAGAAAATGGTTCTAGGCACACATAATCTTAGGCACTAATAGGGTTCAAGAAAATATTTTCTTTTTTATACTGATATAGGATAACATACACAATATTTTAGTCCAGAATTTCTAGGAAAAGAAAACTGGTTCATGTTGCCTAGCAATCTTACCATAAGTTAACAGAACTGAGAAAATAAAAAACAGACTCATCAGTCAATTTAGCTACTAGCCATTATTCATGTACAAGGCAAGATTTTGACAATGAATTGTAGCATTTTTTTGTCTGAGTCCCTTGAGTCTGCATCATTCTTAACAGAACAGATTGTACTTCAAGTAATATTTTCCCACTGTTCAAATCCTGCATACTGCTTTAGGGCATTTGCTTACAATTATCATTGAAGAATGTTAGTTCTTTATAAAAATGTGCTGTAAAATTATATGAAAATAAATAACTTGTTATATCATCAGGAAAAATTAATGTCTTTCTTTTAGTCATACCTCTCAACTGTACAGATTTTCACAGAATGTCCAGATCTTTGCCTCATATTTTGGTATGTCCCTCCAAAAATTTGTACTTTTCTGGCAAATAGCTAAGGAGTGAAGTCATTACATACTGACAGACATTTGAGCTTAAGACTCTACATCCTTCAGAAAATTCATGCTAATGCAAAACCTATTATTCTGTAAACTTTCTAGGTTTGTATGAGGAATATTTAATATCTGTCCCTATTTGTCTCCCCATCATTTTAGGCTTTGTCCAGATTTTTTTCTCTAAGAGGTTGAGAGGTATGCTTTCAGTACAGATGAGGCTTGTTATAAAAGTTAATCAATAAGAACATAAATTCCCTATTGGCAGTCAGTTGTTTAAATAGCTATAAGTTCAGTATCTTTTCCTAGCTGACATGGCAAAGCGGAAACTGTTTATATATATATATATATATATATATATATATATATATATATATATATATATATATATATATATATATATATATATATATATATATATATATATATATATATACAGATATATATATATATATATATATATATATATAGATATATATATGTGTGTGTGTGTGTGTGTGTGTGTGTGTGTGTGCGTGTGTATACTGACAACTTATGATAGGCAGTCTTCATAAACAAACCCCTTATTCATGTCTTTACTATCTTTCTTTTCCTCTTGTTTCTAATATCTTAATGGCAATCACACCCAAACCTTCATGTTCAAGGAAAAAGAAAATGCTGTAATACTTGTTTATACCAGTGATCATTTTAAATCCCAGAGACTCCTAAGTATTACTCCTAGAATAGCAAGACTAAAGGGGTATTCACTCAGAAACAAGTAAGACACTACATTACGCAAAATGGTGTGGAGGAGAGGCAACACAGAAGAAGGGGGTATTTCAGAGTCACATGTAACATGATCACATGACAGAACCAGCACAATATATATCCAATGCATATTAGTATCAACATGTTAATGAGACCCATCACTTTTACTAATCGTGAAATCAGATGTTGTGGTGCTGTTCAGAAATGTATAAAATTAGCACAGTGATTATTTATTTTTTCACTACAGGAATTGCTGGTGTACAGCAGTTTCACTTACATTATCATCCTAGGAGGAGCAGGATATGCATTAGTAGAGCAGAATGTGTTACTGGCTGTCTTCAGAGTCAAGTATCTATAATGCTCCATGTGATCATTCTCTGCCTAATAAACAGGTCAGCCAGTGGGCCATCATACCATCATTTTCTTGACGTGGACATTGTCATCCACAATTCTGCAGTCAGAGGCAACATTGTCATCCTCTACTGTGTGGACAGTCAGTGGCAACATGAAAGAATTAATGGGCATGTGCCTCACTCTCATGGAATCAGGGGAAATGCATGGAACACCTATCCCACTGAAAACAAACACTTGAGTGACTTCCATCCTTGCAATGAGGGCTTTTCAGTTTCTTATAGGGGACACACAGGGAGTTTCATAGGCCTCGGATTTATAAATCCTAGACCAATTCCCTGATACAATGCTGCAGCATTTGAAGGGGTGCAATTGACTTCCATGGTTATCAGATGAAAAAAACACAAATATGAAGGTAGACTTCAGCATACACCATTTCCAGGAGGACTTGGCTCCACTGTCTACATGCACATTGTCAACAAGGACCCACTTTCTCTACTTGATATCTGGTATATCAATCAAAATGGACACCCACTCCACACCCACTCCATCAGCTGCTAGGTGGTGAACAGTGTACATTGTATTATATATAATGTACCTCTGTGTCATCAATCATTCAGACACTTTCCATGATTCACACATCTGACCTATATGAGTATATTATGTGGTGTGAGTTTCCATAGGGTCATCTAGTTGGTAGATGCACATATTGCCACCCACAGAGTCCTGAATGTGCTGTTCCCATGCATGTACTTCTTAGCCACTCATAATAATGTCCACTGTTGTATGTTGCATGTTAAGCAAAATATTTCTTGGAGCTATGGGTCATGTCTCCATCTGTAAGCCCCAAACAATTACAGAGATGGCATATAACACAACCAGAGACATGAGTGCTTGAGTACATCTGGTAGTGTGCTGACGTATACACCGAAGACCTGCAATAAAATAGCTGTCATCTGTAACATCTTGTACAATATGGTGTTATGAAAGCAGTTGCAATGTGGGAATATCACAGTTCTGCAAGACAGACAGACAGGCAGACATCTGGCAGCAACTGCAGAGGTGTTAAGTGAGGAACCATTGGAAGAACGGGTTGCAGTGGTATTGCATGCAAGGCAAAGGAGGGAATGCTGCATTGCATTGCAGGCTAATACCAGGTGTCTGGCCCACAACCATGTTATAAAATTGATATATGAGTTAAGCTATCCACTATAGTGGAATGGCCAGTCATGACATTACCACATCTACATAGACCGAGGGGTAGTCATTATCATTTCTACAGGTTGGGGTAGGAACAGTGACAGTGGACATTTAATGCTGCCATTGGTGTAAGAGTTATTGTGGGAGAATGTGTTAACCATGCATGCAAGGAGGTGGGAGTGAATCAGGGATCACATTCTCCAGTGACAGAGTGAGTTTTCCTGATGTGAACATTGGTAGACTGCACCTTCTGGCATTGTGGCATCGGGACTGGAAGCATACTGGTCAATGGATGGTACAGTATTTCAGAAGCTTGTATGAGAAACTGCTGTGGTCCTCTATGTTGGTAGGTAGTAAAAACATTGGCATTGCACTAGGCCAACACTGGAGTGGGAAGTTGTGGAACTGTGGGATCACAAGAGGCTGTCTCATTGGGGTATTCATTGGGTTGAGCCAGAAGTGCATCAGTCAGGACTATGGAAGTGTCCAGGCATGGGGGTAGAGGTGGAGATGAAGACAGTAGACAACGATGCTGTACCTGGAATACACAGTGCAATTTGCATACTCCTAGCTAGTGTCCATGCACTGTGCAACCATCCCCTAGCAGATCCCTGGCTGATATTTTCCAGTATTCATGTAGATGCACCAGTGAGTGTAAAGTGGCCCAACATTATGTTCAGCAGGTGTGACTGCTCTAGGTCCCTATTTTGCATGTTATTCCACATGGTCATAAGCTATCCCACAGTCCCTACAATGATTGCACTTCCTCCTGCATGCATGACACTCAACAACTCTGACATGTTATGATTACTGGCTCTCTGTGCCTGGATTACTGAAGTACATATCCACTGATTGATGAAAGGGGTTGACCAAATCAAGGAATGTCATAGTCATGGCACTGGAGCCCACCTACACATCTTAAACCTATTGTAGGTGCTCATATCTCAGGGGCATCTATGGTGATAACTCATATGTAAAACAGGTGGAACAAACATGGGCAGTGTGTGCATTGCAAACCGTGAAGGAAGCCAGTGGTCCATCTTGCCCTTCCACTTGCTATCTTTCCTGTGGGGGTGGTATGTGTACCCATCAATGTTAATGGTGTTTACAATGCCACTATGACATCAGACTGTATTATGTGAATAATGCCACCAGTGTCAGCTACAGGTGACCCACCAGCATCATGCATACATAGTAGCTGTCACTACTGATCCCTGTGGAAGCATAAGGATGTCATTCTTGTGGCAACAATGTATCATTCCCAACAACAAGTTACACATACTGAGCTCCATGACAGTTATTTCCTTAGCTAGTGGGTACATACATACCTTGTCTTGTGGTACAGTTTGTCATAGTTGTAGCTCTATTATACCCATAGAACTGATATGTATATGCATTCTGCTAAGTAATTCTTTCATACTTCATTACAGTAAGAACACATGCTAGTATTAACCATGTGCATCTCCTACAGACACCCAGATAGTCATTACTGGCCCAGCTCCCACATCCAAGCAACTGCCAGGTATGAAGGCTCATTCACCTGCCTTGATCAAGGATTCCAAGAATTACTCCATCACAAAAGAAAGGTGCATCTTTGCTGGCAGTCAGCTTCTCAGGTGGTACTTTTCTGACAATATCCTTTACCTTGGTCCTGGTATGCAGATTCGGGTCTATGTTAGAACACCAAACTTTCAAAATTTTGAATGTTCTAATATGGACCCCTGAAAATATCGAAGAAACAGAAAACCAAATTTCTTCCTAGGGAAAGAATTCTGTTGTCCGTTTCTGTTGCTTCGGTATTTTCAGTGCTGTGGTGGAAAGTTCGGGTTCAGGTAAGTGTGCGATTGTGTGGATGTGAGGTTTAGGGCGGGTTAGGTGAGTTAGGGTTAGGGCTCGGGTCAGGTAAGTGTGCGATTGTGTGGACATGAGGGTTAGGGCGGGGGTAGGTGAGTTAGGGTTAGAGCATAGGTGAGGTGACTGTGCGATAGTGACGGACCTTAGGGTTAGGGTTTGGGTTAAGGTAAGCGGATAGTTAGTGGTGTATGTATAGTTTAGTGTAGGGTTAGGTGTAAGAGTTTAGGTGTATGTGTGTGGATCGCTGTTCGTTTGGTGTGCTTGCATTGTGTGTATGTGTTTTGGAACAACAAATTTTTTCCCTAGGAAAAAATTTGCTGTTCTGTATGTTCGATGTTTTAAATTTTCGATTTATAGGGTTTGATATTAGAACACTCGAAATTTTGAAAGGTCGGTGTTCTAACATAAACCCTGCAGAATCATGCCAGCAACCCTGCATTGCACTTATATTATGGTCTTATTATGGCTCTCCACACCACTGATGTCCTGCACCAGCCACTTTCTCATCTGTTCCTGGAAGGCCTTGTCTGCCCTACCCTTCTTAATGATATGCATGGCATTTGTAATTTTCTTCGTATGATGGCAAAACATGTACTCCTGAGGGTTGCACATGTGTATCATGTGTGTGTGTGTGTGTGTGTGTGTGTGTGTGTGTGTGTGTGTGTGTGTGTGTGTCTCTGTCTGTCTGTAAGTATGAGTACACACAGCTATCCTTGATAGTTATCATTAGCCCAGCACTGTCCACTACACTCATTTGGTGCCACAGGCTTGTTTGTTAATATGTTGCCACAGTTCAAACTCTGCACCATACTGACAGCAGCAAAGGGCATATACTACTACTGCTTGCCATTAGTCAGCATTGTGCAGACAGCACATTCTTTGACCTATGAACATGATGATTCATTTTATCTATAGAACATCTAGCAGTCTGGGCAATTATGGCACGCTATAGCTCCCACTATACAACAGGACTGTAATCTCTCCTGTCCTTGTTCTCTGTTCACTGCCTCCAGCCTTAGCAGGACAATAACCTGTCCAGACCTTATTCTCTATTCTCTGTCAGGGTGAATCCCTTCCCCTTTGTTCTGTGTACCCAGTTAGACAGCTCCATCACCACCACCACAAGAGGACTGTAATCTGTGCCTATGTTGTTCTCTACTCTCTGTCATGTCAATCACCCCGCACACATGATAGTCACCTGTCACGCCTTATGCTATGTTAAATTACACACAAACACACACCACTGCACAGTACCTGTCTTGTTTCTTTCTTGCACCTTTATGTGCACTCTGTGGTCTCAAGGTCCTATACCAGTTGTCTTGTGTACTGTCAGTATTCCTCTATGACAGTACCCTATGTTATGCACTACAGATGAAACAAACAAAAGAAAAATGCCATACCTAAACTAGGAAGTGTAACACCAAAAAATATAAAAACTCTCTTATCAAACTGAATAGAAAATTAAAAGGATTAATTAAGTCCAACAAACCAACTTTTGAGGTAAAGATAGCATCCAAGGCAAAGGACAACAATAAGGCTTTCTTTAGCTATGTCCTAAACCTCAAAGTCAGTACACAACAGTGTGCCAAACTGTTGGGAAATGGACAATACTCATGGAACTGGGAGATGTAGCAGATCCTCTGGGTGACAAATTCATCTCCAAAGTTACCACCACCCACCAACCCCAAGAAATACCATCCAACATAATCTTTCACACTATCAGTAGGGAGCGGGTCTTAGATGTTCTTTCTAAGGTCAAGAATACAGGTTTGATGGGTCCTGATAATATCACAGGATGCCTACTAAGTACCCTGGAATATGACCTATCAGGACTACTGGTGTCACTATTCAACCATAGCCTCTGCACAGGCTTCAGGCAACATAAATAAAACACATTAACTGTCATAACTGCATAAGGGTGGACCATCAATGGATTTCAAGAACTACAGACCCATTAGTCTGACTAGTCTCATACACAAAGCCATGGAAAGGATTATCAGGAAAATTATTAACAATATAGGAAACCTTCAGATACTGGACTGAATCCAGTTTGGTTTTGCCAAAGGCAGGTCATGCCTATTGAACCTGGTTGGTTTCTTTGAGAAGGTCACCAAGGCTATGGGTGAGGGTAAAAAGGTGCCTACTGCTTACCATGACTTAGGTAATGCATTTGATATAATATCTTCTCTGGCTGTGTAAACAAACTCACAGAATTAGGCATAATCCCCTATGTAACTTGTTGGATAGCCACCTGGCTCACAGCCAGGATGAAAGAAGTTAGGATTGGAGAAACCACCTTCACAAAGAGGCCCGTCACCACTGCAGTCCCCCAGGGCTCTGTACAGGGTCAGCTCCCCTTTGGTGTCCATTTTTCAGTAGTCAAGGCCAATGTCAAGGGCCTCTGGCATACAAAATTTGCAGATGATTGCAAGCTAGGAGTAATCTTAGCAACCCCCTAAGATACTAACATCTTATAGGATGGTTTAACACAGGCAAATGACTAGTGCCAAAGCCATGGCTTAAAACGTAATGCCAAGAAATGCATAATAGTACCTTTTGTGAAGTCAGCCATCCAGAGAAACTACCTCACTGATAAAACATGCCTAAACGTAGACACAGTAGTCAAAGATTTGGCGACTCATGTAGATAGTAACCTGGCTTTTAACCATGTGTCAAAGGTTATAAGAAAATCATTCTATATCACTCAACTTGTAAGAATAAGCATGGTATATAGGTCCAAGGAAGTCATCATGCCACATACACAGCCATTATTACATTAATCATTGAGTATAATTCCACTTCTGTTTGCGGTAATGTAGCTAGTGTGGGGTGAAGAGGGGAACTGCCCCAGGTACAAAGTGTGAGTTGGTATGATTGGTCGATGCCAATCAGTCTTTAATGCATAGTCGGTATTGCAATTTGCAGTCAAACCTGAGCTCTGTAGAGCTCCGTGTGTAGTGTAACTGTAGCAACTGCTTGTTACATTTAAACATGTAGTTTGCTACAGTTTAAAAGTATTTTTTTAATCTGAAGCTTGAGCACTATAGAGCTCTAAGCAGAGTATAAACTGTAGCAAATTCTTGCTACAGTCGTAGCAAGCTCAAGCAGATTACCAGATCCTTGCTACAATTGTAGCAAGTTCAAGCAGATTACTTTGATTCAAAAGAGAAAATACTTTTTTTTAACTAAAACATGAGTGTTGTAGCATTCAATACAGGTTATGAACTGTAGCATCTACTTGCTACATTTGTAGCAAACAGTTTGCTGTAGTTTCAAAAGAGAAAATAATTCTTTATTTTAAAATCTGAGCATGTAGTGCTTTGTGTAGGGCATAAACCAAATAAACTGTAGCATTCACAGCAAGTACTTTGTTATGGTGCTTGTTTGTTTTTTTTTTTTTTTTTGTTTATTTTTACTTAAATGAGAGTAAGGACTTTCAAAACAGGGTGCAGAACAAGGACCTGATTGGCTGGGAAAGTGTGGGGGGTATGTTTTATATCTGGCCACCTGTTTGGTATGCCATTAGAAGGAGAGGAATTTTGTTTTTTGCTCATCACTTGAAGAACTGAGGGGGTGGGGAACTAGTTCCTGATACTGGCACAGGGTGCTAGTTGAGCCAGCTATGCTTCTTTCTGCATATTCCTGACCAGGAACATGTGCAACTGGAAAGTCCACAGAGGTTTCTCACATGAATAATATGGGCCATAAACACAATGTCCTATGCATATTGCCTCAAAACCCTATCTCTATAGTCTTCCCTACAGACTGCTGAGGGCAGTTTATGTCTGGCATACAAAAACATCATTGGATCCTGCTTTGATGGACCTTTTGTATATCCACAAAGCAAATAGCACCAGAACTGTTAGATGTAAGGATATAAACTTTGCTTGCTACTAAATAAGACATGTTGAAGGGACAGGTATGTATCTCAGAGAACCCCCATCCTTGTTAATCAGAGCCCTTCCCTAACTCTATTCAAGTGCAACCTGGGAAAGTGGATGGGAAATTGCAAATTCACCACTAGTCTGACACCTGTGTTTCTCATGGACAGAAGCAGATGTTAAATCATAACCTAACTAACATAAACCCCTTAAAATAACCCCCAAAACATAATATCTCAAGTAATACATTTTGGTTGCATGGCTAGGCTTATAAAGGCTCCATTGTTCATTAGCCTTGTATACACCCATGAACCTATAAACTACATTCCAATTCCTAAACTGTTCATTGTAATGCAGTCTCCCGCTACATTGCAACAGCTCATTCTATTGCAATAAAATGGACCTCATATACAGTAATTCTGATAATGAGATTCTTTTATGAAACTCTCTCTGAATCGCTGCTGAAACACAGGGCATTACCAGCCACAGTAAGCATTATCATACTCATCTCTGCAAATGTCCAGGCTAGGAGGTCAATTTCCCAGCTTTCACTTGCACAAACATAGTGAAGCTCCTAGTACCACCTTTTCATACTAGTGAAAATTTTCATCATGTTACATTGCTGGCAGCTAATCCTGCATCAGGTGTTTATAGTACATGCAGCCATGCAAACAAGGCTACCGTTTTCCTCCTTATTATGGCCTGTAGAGTAGACATGTCATATTAAGGTGCTATTTGCAATGGGGTTCATGTCTGCTGCTGTCAGGAAATGAAAATCCTTCCCCATTTTCAGCAGAAGGACTGTTAAGAGTGCCTGTTGCAACAGTATGCTGGACCCACGTATAAAAATGATGCCTGGCATCAGCTTACCAGGGTACTAAGTGATGCCACTGACATCACCTGCTCTGGTAAGTAGTGCCATAATAGGTACTGCAATTTGCATAGATACAAACACAACATGCTGTAATAGTGGGAGGCAGACATTATGGAGCAGGATCCCTCTTACTAAGCATTGTTGCAGGGTCTTGTACTACACATTCTGAAACTGACTCAGTTGTTATTGTCTTCTGTTGTTAGGTTTAGTTTGGATTGACCACAGTCTGAGATTTATTTCATACTGGCAGAGGAGATAGCATTTAATCATAATGTCATGTATAAGGAAATATGCAGAGTTTCTATGTGGTCAGGTGAGTGTAATATGTAGATCATTGTCAGAACTGCACCTTCCTCTCTGTGGCCATCTTGGACAAAAATGGAAAAAGGGGGACATATCCCAAAAAAGGCCTTCTGCTCCCAACCTATTTTCCCTTCAACTTACCCTTATATATATTCATCTGCTTGCTGTTGCTCAATTTCTGTTTTTGCTATTTCCACCTTTCTTCCAAATTAGTCTGAGGAATTGAGATTGTACTTTGCTGTGATAGCAATATATGGCCTGTTCATAGTGCCTGTATTGCACCTATAAGGCACTTTGTTGCATCAGGCAGGAAACTTAAAAAAAGAAATCACTGCCTGGCCAACCTCAGCTCCACCATGATCTGTCTATCCCATTGATTCCTCATGGAGGAAAGAGCCATCACCAACCCATTTACTTCCCTAATCCCCATGCAGTGAGAGCCAATCATAGGGCAGTCTCCTAAGCAATTCCTCCACCACATGGCCAGGAACACCTAGCATCCTGTTGGCAATTTATGAAGGACACTATTACTGCCAGTTTCTGGAGGAGAAGCACACAAGCTTCCCTGTGTGACTGCCCCTTAACTTGTAAGACTACTCCCTGACCACATGTCACTCTGCTCAGTCTCCATGGGCAGTATCACCAGAGCACCTACTAAGTGATGTTTAAGTAGTAAGCCAACTGCCTCTTTATGCCCAGCATGGGCAAGTCAGATGCCTCTTATTCCCATCCTCCTATCCTGCTTCCACCAGCTGCCATACTGCTAATCAAGCACAGGTTATCCGGATCATAATTAGGGCGTCCTCCATCTACACCACAGGAGAGGGGTAAGCCTGCAACATTTCTGTGCCTGTCACTCTAGTCATGTGACCACCCAGAGCATGATCACTGCAGTATCACATCAGCTGCCATTAACACAACTGCAATAATTTGCTATGTAGCCCATTAAATGGCCTAGCAGCATTATGCCTGCTATCCTTTATAAATATAATAATCTAAGGGCCATGACACACTAATCCATCTGCATTATCTATTGCAGGGCAATAGCATTATAAATCTTTCTGAATACTCCTTGAATGTGTGAAAATGGGGAGTTATATATTCCAAATTCAATATCACTGTGTTTTGAAGTATTCTCCCTTTCTACTAGGGAAAGTTATCTAGGAATTAGTATATATAAGCAGCTGGAGTATGGGGAAGTGAAGCCTCCACAAGTGGATACAGGAGGACAGAAGGCTTGCCTTATTGCAAGCAATAACTTTTTCTGATGTCCAAATGGAGAGATGATGAAATCAGCAAGAAAAAGAGAGTAAATTGCAGGAATTAAATCATCCTCAAGTCATGGTGAGTACGTTCACTAGGTGGACCCTGTTTTCACAAAATTTCACCAAGACAGCACTGCATATAGTATCTTATATAAAATATAGCATGGAGAAAGGTAAGTTAAAAAAAAAGCAGCTGGGTGTGCAAGTCCGAGGATAAAAAAATGCCTAATCCTGCTAGGCGCACTGGTGTCAGGACTGGAAAAAATGTCAGTGCAGAATTCTCAAGACACAGAAACATTTCTACAATGGAACAGGATGTGGCAAACTGTTTTAGAACAAAAAGAATCACATTGGCAAATGTATCTGAATGCTACTATGTATCCGGGTTTAAATGATGTAATGTCTATAGCAAGCATTTTATAGTTGCACGCCAACTACAGCAAAAGATGATTTCCAAGGTGTTTTACATGATTAAACTGCTTATAGTTTTAAAGGCAAGTTCTCTTTAACCATGTAGTCATGTGACAGTCAGAGTTTATAAAAGCACCTTCACATGGTGATTTTAAAATGGATCTGAAGAAGTTTGAATGCTATATACTACAAATGAAAGTGCTTACCCGTTGTATTTTTTAACATTTTTTTAACAAAGTATTATTACATTGGAGGCAATTGTTGCCTTTATAAGGTTTTATCATCAAAATGCTGAATTCTGCTGTATTTCGGTTAATTTGTGTATTTGGATATACAAAAGGGTTAGGCCAGGCTCATGTGGAAGATGGCCTCTCTTTTGTAGAAAGAAGTAGTAGTCCACAAAAATCACAAAAACGAATAGGTGAAAAAAGAGCCATAATGTTGATGGACTTTTGAGGATAATGAAGAAATTATGTATAATAACTATTATGAAAGAAGTTCATAATTTCCAAATAGAAGGTATTCAAAATGATTAAGAGAGAAAATAGGGGAACTGGAATTATCTAGACATAGTAAGGCTTGAGTCTAATTATAGTAAAACTACATAGGAAAGAATGCAATATAACAGCAGTAAATAGGATATATTACTGTGCATTAAACTACTAGCAGTTAAAGTTATATCACAAAAACAGAGAACAATGAGGGAAGTATAAGATACACCCTACACTGGTCAATTATATTCCAGTGACCATGAAACAGTGGCAAACCACTTTGTAATTAAGCTATGGCAAAGGGCAAAACAAATGAGGTCTTGGTTACAATTTGACTTCCAGAAAACAAACTTACTTAAAGATTTCTTATCTACCTTTTGTGGATAACTTACAACTGCTGTATATTTCATCAGATAAGAAGATGAATGCACAACTGCAAGTTGTAAAAACTTTCTCAGATGATATAAGAATGACATTTGGTCTTGCAAAATGTGCAAAAGCAATGTTTAAAGCAGGAAACTTGCAGTACCAAGAAAATATCAGTCTAGGACAGGAATGTGTTATAAAGGAACTTGAGCTGGAAGTAGTGTATAAATATTTGGGAACTGATGACAAATTGTCAATAAAACATGAACAAATGTGAATAAAACCCAATAAGAAATATTTCAGAAGACTAAAAACAGCTTGACATCTAGGAATAAAATCCAAGCTATAAAACAGTTTGCTCTTCCTGTTTTAACTTACAGTTTTGGTATGATTGACTGGTCCCAAAAGGTATTGGATTAGTTGGACAGAAAAGCAATAAAAATGCTTCATGCTGATTAAATAATATATAAAAATCAGTATATACCAATATTTTATATTTATAGGTTCATAGGTGTGTACTAGGCTAATGGCCCTGGAGCCTTTACAAACCTAGCCCATAGGATTACCCTGACATCGTGCCACCCGATCTTAGTTCCCACTCTCTGAAGGAGGTATAGGTCTCCTAGGAATTGATTACATGTAGATTTGCAGTCATAGGACTCCATACATATCTGCCCTACCTCATCAGATCCAAACATAGTGAAAGTTTTGCAGCATGAGGAGAAGAAGTATAAGATGGCGTCTTTGCTTTGTTTAGCAGAAGCATATCAGTGCTGAGCTGGAATAGAAATCAAACCAGAAGCAGGCTAAACCCACACTGCAACTGAATGTGCCAAAAAAGCAAAAGCAAGAATATAAGAAGAAGGATAAGATAAGAAGGAAAAGAATGAGGAAAAATTATAAATCAAGTATAGAGATCTTCTGGAATAGCTTCATGTCGATCGGGATTTCTCAAAGGAATGGTTAAGGAGAGGTAAGTTGAAACCAATGGATGAAAGGTTAATAATGGCAGCCCAGGACAGTGGACTGCATACACGTTGGTTTACAAAGTCCACTGAATATGTTGGAGAAACAGACAAATGAGGGTTCTGAAAAAAAAGAGTTGGAAGCAATTGCACACCTTGTTGTTGGGTGTCATACACTCATGGCAGAGGGCCTGTACACTGAAAGTCACACTAATGTGACAAGATTGCTGCAGTGGAAATTGTGCAAACACTACAATATAGAAGTAGCTGAGAAGCATTGAAAACATGAACCACAAAGCATTATCCTGAACGATGAAGTGTGCATTGCATGGGATGACCCATTACCAACAATTCAAAAAGAATAGATGTGAGAAAACCAGATATAGTAGTCCATAGGGAAAAAATGTAGCACTGATCATTGAAATTGCTGCACCTAGTAATTACAGGGTCTCACATACAGAGAGACACAAAGTCATAAATTATCAAGATTTGCAGGTGGAAATTATAGCAATGTGAACGAAAGGTACCCAGATAGCTCCAATAACAGAAGTAGCAATGGGTCTCATAAAAGAAAAAGCTACAGATGTATTTAGATATGCTACAAATGCATTTAACTCTGTATGAACTGCAGAAGAAGTCAGTTCTGGGCACATTGTGGGTACTGCAAAGAGCACTTTTGGCTACCATTGAAGATTGAAACAATACTAATTTTATGAACTTTAATTATAGCCCAATTTAAGAATGGGGTCCATTCCCATCGTGGTATTAGAAACTCAAAAGATTTGGAGAAATTACAAAGGCCAAAGACAGCTTTAAGGGACAACAGTGATTTTAGAAGTCACTATTCTGCAGTTTACTGTTTTTCTCCACCTTAATTCCATGATCCCCAATTACATACCTCTCAAATACTATGCACAAGAATTCTGGGCAAAGTAAAAAATAATGGGGGAACAAAGATCTAAAACTAGGGACACATTTTAAACATTGCTCTTATAAACATAAAAAGTTGTTAGAATGAAATGGTTGCATTACAATACATTTTCTTAAAGATATGAAGTCTGACACTCAAATATCTATCATTATTTACTGACTTCAACCCTCAATGATTTGCCATAAAAAACACAAATGTTATGATAAACAAACAAAAAATATAAGGCATAAATCTTAATATTCCCTGAGTTTATAAACAGTCGAGAGGCATGCACATTTCTCTGTCTCAGAACTACAACATAGAGACATTTTCCCACGCCCTCTTTATGTACACATTTATGTGTCTCATAACTACAACATAGAGACATTTTCCCACGCCCTCTTTATGGAGATATTCTTGACACTTTCTTAATAATTTCTTTGCATTCTTTCTCAAAAGAAATTCCTGTCATATTTTTTAAAACATTTTTTTTTTCTTTCCTGTATCCAGGTCTTACTTAAAATCTTTGAATCTCCATTATGCCTCCTTTTGTTTACATCCCACCCCTAAAGAAAAAAAAATAGAGAGTAAAAAAGAATAAGCATAGTGTACTGTATCTGTCTCCCAGTCTTCAACAGTGTGTTTTATTAGAGAGACTCATTATCGTAAGATTTTAATATCAGATCAAATGCTGTACATGGCAGTGAAGAAAACAATAGGTCTATGTTAAACAAGGATAACCTGTTGCTTTGTATTTAAGCTAGATGTGCCTGTTCAGGCGAGTCATTTCTATTCTAGAACAAAGTCACTAAGCTCAGGTATTGGGAAGTGTGCAGTTGCCTCTTTCCTTATCTTGATATGATAATTACAAATCATGCTACCTTTTCTTGTTTTTATAGTAGAATTGCGTAGAGTAGGACAATGAAAACTTGACTTTTAATAGACGATACAGAGAAAAAAAAAACACTCATCCCCATGATTTCTTAATATTTATTGCTGCTCTCTCCCTTCAAGGTTGTCCAGGTCATCTCAGTGCTAATTTCTGCATTATTTTATTGTCAGACGATGAAAATGACATTCAAAATGCGGTACATTGTGTCAGTAGGGGGTTAAATTTGAATGGCTATGTAATATGAATAGATGCTTAGTACACTGTTATTGAAAAGCTGGTAAGAATTAATGGGAGCACACTCAGTACTGAGCATGCTCAGTAATGAGGGACAATAAACACAATGTTCCCTGTAATTCAGACAACAGAGTAAAACATTCTGTTTCTTCTTGTAGTCAAATATTTGTGATCTTAGACAAAAAAACTTAAGCAGAAGAGCATGAAAAGAATTTTTGTAAGGAAATGAAATAATAAGATGCTTTTTAAATAATAAATATGAATCTTGGTATATAAAATAATTTCTGTTGAAAAAGGTTAGGTAAAACTCTCCTAATAAAATTTCACTATATACATATTTTAAACTTTAGAATTAATACTTGCAATAAAAATATTTACTAATTAGGAAACTTAGAGTGAGACATCTATTTGTAGTGGGTCTATATTATAACCTCGAAGATACACAATCATGATTACCCATTCATTGACACATAATTGTCGAACGTCCTATTCACTGAACATCCACATCATCAATTTCTTTCCAAGGGAAAAAAATCGGTAGACCAACAACCCATGACACAATATAACAAACACTATTAAGTTGGGGACTTTGCCCCCCACACACCCCCAACTAAATATACTAACTCCAAGATTGCACTACAGTGGGGAAAAGGGCAGATTTAAAATAACGGCCAACTGATTTCTTTCCCTTGGAAAGAAATCGATGATGTGGCCGTTCTCTCAAGAGGACGTTCAACACCTGTGTGTTGATTAAAAGGTACTCATGACTTTGTACCTTCAAATATCTAATATAGTTGTAGTCTTATAAAGTGTGATATTAAGAAATACTATATGACAATAGCCAGATGTTTGCATGCCCCATTTTACAAAAAAAAAAACTGGTAACATATGGAAACAAGTGGTATAAAGGGATAAAATCCTGACCATGACTCAGCTGACCCGAGTTCAAGTAGCAGCTTGCGTAACTGACAGAGTAGCAGGGAAGGGATAATCGTGCTCTCCTAGGTGGGGAGGTTCTTAATGATATGCTCACTAAGGAGAGACATGGTCCAAAGACGGAAATTGCCCTTGTCCATAATCAATGAGCAAGGGGAGTAGCAGAAAGGGAGTGGGTAGGGCATAAATAAAAAAAAAAAAAAAAAAACACCTGGATGGAAGCACAGATAAGGCAAGGCCCCAGAATGCTGTTAGGACTCATGACTGACACCAGCAAAGTGGAATAAGCCCAGGAGGTTAGGATAGTAACTGGTAGACCCTCCATAGAAATGTGGATCTGGAGGCCAGGCCAGTAACAATGAGATCTGAGGGTGACAATAAATAAATAAATAAATAAAGATCCATGCCGGTGAGATTCATGGTGATAAGTCCAGAGGAAACTGAAATATGGAAACACTTAACAAAAAGGAGAAGGAAAATACTAAGAAACCCATAAATCAGCAGGGAAGAGGATATATATGATATAATAAGAAATCTCTTATAAAGGAAGGAAAAGCAAAATGGTGACCACGGTTACTAGCAAATGAGGCAGTGAAGGACGTATGCAAAGGAAGCACAGAATGACAGATGCACAAAAATAGGTTCAGTGTATGAACACAGATCTAGAAATTCATGAGGAACCCATAAATAAGAATGGTATATCTTATGAAGCTGTTTGAGATACGGAGGGTGCTAAACTGAGGGAAAAAAAGTAATAGCACCTCTGAAGTAAAAACAAATGGGTTAGAAACAACAAGTAACAAACAAAGGGACTAGGGAACTAACACTGAACAAACATGAGACAGCAAGGAATGGTTGCAAGATGCCACCTAAAACTTAAGCAGAAGTAGTTAAGAAAAAAATTGAAAGAATAAAGTCAAAGAAGTAGTAGTTATAGAACGGGGTATGGATAACGGGAGATGCTTTGATTTAATGTTCAGACTCCTACATATGCAGAAAAGATTCATCTAAAAGAACTGTCACTAGTTTGCCTGGAGCAAAGCTATACATTGCAGAAGTTATGCTGAAGAAAGAATCTTGTTAGACACAATCTTATTCAGAAGGTGTTGGTCTTAGTAATTTAAGTTTAATTTTTCAAAATGATTTATTTGTCAGCCAAGTAAGGGATTTGATCATCGTGGATAGAAAGTTTAAAGTAGCTAGTCAACCTGCCTGCTTCTGGGAAGTTTGAGGAAACCAAAGTACTAGGAGAAAACCCAAAGAAACACAGAATAAGCATAGAAACTTCACACAGATGAATGGCCAGAGGTCATAAGTGAACTTAAAAAAATGTTACTTGACTGACATTTCTCAGTGAACTGTAACTCCTGTACTTTTCTTTCCTCTCCACTACTCAAAGGTGTACCTCAGGGATCTATTCTTCCTCTCTTCTGTTCTCTGTATACATCAGTAAACTTCCACTCATTCTTCCTTACCTTCATCTCCTCCATCTTAGCAGATGTTGAGGACCACTACCACTCTAACCACTCCCTAAATCCCTTAAAGCAAGATCTACAATCTGACACCAGTTTCCCCAGTGAGAGGATAACTGCTAAAAAACTTATACTAAATGTATCCAAAACTAAATACTTTTTTCTACTAGACAAAAAAAATCAGCAGATCCAAGAAAACCTTAGAAATCTATGATCACAACAGCCATCCATTAGAGCAAGTCTCCTATTTCAACTATCTTGTCTTCTGTTTAGACACCTCACACAACTTCCACCTGCATCTTGATAATACACTTTAAAAAATAATTCCCTAATTTTCCAGCACAGAAAAAAAAACATTATTTTTCCTCTCACACTCCACCAGGCCTGAAATAGGGAAAGGAATCTTACTCCTTTAACTTGATTTCAGCCTCTGTCTTATCTCAACAGCCTCTCCAAGAAACTTTACTACTATTCAAACACTTGAAAACAAAATATATAGATTTATTATTTACTACCCAAGAAATGAACAACACTGTGTAACATTAGTAAAGGTAAATTGACCTCCAGTTAACCAAACTATTCCCAGAATCTCAACTGTTCCAAATCCTAAGTGAACATACTCTTTCTTCCTTTAACATCAAAACTAATAAGGCACTCCCCCACAGAGAATCTAAGAAACTTGAGAACCACTCAGGCCCAAAAACACAAATTCCACAATAGAATCTAGTGCTACATACAGTATATGTAACCATGCATTCTCAGCTCTCAGGCTCAAACTTTGGGAGCCCTTTCCATTTGAAATGAAAGAGTCGTCTTCTTATTCCAAGTTGTATTCTCTACCAAAATCCCATTCAGTTAAAAAATCAGAATGTATTTCCTACCCCCAGGTCACATCACTTACGTCTACTTTAACTGTTCTCCACAATAACTCATTCAATAAGATCCTTTGTTTTTTTTTCTCATCTCTAATTTATTCTGCTCTAATTTTTCATATGTTCTGAAACTTTGTACGTACTTGAAATTGGGATCCTATCAGCTGACCGAAGATGCAGGTTAGCGAATGCGACTTGGTCGAGCTGTAAATGCCAAAATGACAAAATATCGAAGCGGCATGTAAGCGAATTCTTTCCCTGGGAAAGAATTTGCTTAGCCACTTCGGTAGTTTGCCATTTTCTACACTGTAGTGCGGTCTCAGAGTTGGTATATTTAATTAGGGGGTGAGGGGCAAAGCCCCCCACTTAATATTATGTATTAAAGTGTTTTCTTTTTTTTTTTTTGTTGGAACAGCGATTTTTTTTTCCAGTTCGGTTTTGTAAGCTTTCGCTTACATGGGGTTGATTAATCACTGTTCCCTAACCTAAACATTCGGTGATCTAATATAGACCCCTGGAAATTAATACATTGGATTTACTATGTGCTCAAAGCATTATACAACTATTGTACTTTTACATATACAAAGATACAGAAGCACAATTCATATAAATAATACAAACACATACATAGCTACATATCTGCACATACACAAACATATACACACACACACACACACACACATATATATAATATATATATATATATATATATATATATATATAAGTGTGTGTGTGTGTGTGTGTGTGTGTGTGTGTGTGTGTGTGTGGGTGTGCTTAATAAATTTGAATGTCGTTAAGGTCAAGACACATTAGTTTACAAGACAGATATTCGCCAACCATGCAAAATCACTACACATTACTTAGATTGGGGAAGACTCCCTTCTTCCCTATTTTGTGAGATCTCAGCGTGAGAATATATAATTAACAAACCACATGGCAGATGCAGAAGAACTTGCTTCCCTGCAATACAACATTTTTTTGTTAAATGTTCTGTGGTTATGTTTTCAACATGTGCTGTAAAGTGGTGGTATTTTTGTTGTTTTTGATATTTTTGTGTCGAGGTTAGCAATGATAAGATTTGAAGGTTTAGACTATTAAAGTACATCCATATAGATAGATAGATATAGATATATAAATGTATATTTATGTAGATATAGATATAGGCCTATTTATATAGATGTATAGATATTTATAAAATGCTGATGTTCAGTTTCATTGGTGGCACAGAAGGATAAAGCCTGACTATGACAAAGGGAACTCCCATGTTTGAATAGCAGCATAAGTACTTGGTGGTGAGATGGGAGGTATGGGAGCATGCTGGGTATTTCTTTGAGAAACAGTATGATGTTGAAGTTTGGAAACTGAACTCTGGGCTGATAGGCAGGAGGACAGGGAAGGTATTACCCCCCTATGTGGCTGGGATGGGGATGTACGCTCAAAGCCTCACATTGTTATCAAATTAGCTTAATATCCTTTTGGCATTGGTATGCCAGGAAAGAGGACTTAGGGGTATACAAAAATCCCTGCAGGCCATAGTATGACAGCTCCATTCTACTTTCTGTCTCTGATACCACCCCCCCCCCATGTTAATGCATGCAACAATCAGGGGACTATCTCTGGCTTCTCCCGGTAGTGAAACCTTCTTGGTGTGAGCAAGGGGAACACCAGGGTTCATGGGTTTTGGGGAGACAAACAATGGAATCATTGGGAGGAGTTATTGAGAAAACCTGAACTTAACAGTATCAGATAAATAAAAAAAAACTTTATATTTTCTGCAGTACTACTATATGTGCATCAATTTGAGATGATTGTATTTTTTCCAGATTTGTTACTCCTTAAATGGTCTAATTGGGGCTGGTAGGCCGACACTATTTTTGTTTCTAGCAAAGAGATCCTTATTCCCTTAGTGCATGCTATGTCTCGCTAAGTCCATGTTGACAGGAAAACATTTCTGTACTGCTGTCTTTCCATTCAGTAGGAGCACTGAGTTTTTCTGTTTTCTTTGAATGTCTTTAGCAAAACTGACTTTTTAAGAATTTTCAGGGACCTCTTTAAGCTCAGAACTATACCTCTAACCATACTTTCTGGATAAATTTGAAAACAGAGATCTAGAATGGGAACTTATTCATAAAATGATTTTTCAGTCGGTATGTAAATGTAAGGATTTCTATTGGCCCTGTATCTTGAGTAATGTTGTTAGAACTAGTCAATAGTCAATTAATTACTTTGTTTTCTTAGTATCACACATTTCAGTCCCCTTTTCTCTGACTTACTTCAATCAAATATTATCTGTTTGGGTTAGCATTTGCTTTAAAAGATGTGCGAGAAAGGTATGTTCTCATAAAAAATTAAAATAGAGTGCATACATATTGCAGAAAAGGTGAATGCAAGAAATGGTGAGAGTATGTACCTTAACAGGAAGCCTGAGACTCAGTATTAGAAGTCCCAACACTTTTGGGAAAAAAAGTGAATCTTTGTGCATGCTGTTACAAGATTCCTTATTTTTTTTCTCCTCCTCCCTGCAGCTCATGACATTGTGGCTGAGTCCCCCTCACACTTTTGCTACATATAATTAAGATCTCTGAGATCACTATATCTTGAATTAGGAGATTACACCAAGATATTCAGTCTCTGAATTAGTATGTATCCCTCTCCCCATCCTCAGTCACATTTAAAGTCTCTTTATGTTCTAAGAATCAATTACAGTCTCCCATCAGGCATCAAAGGGATTATACTTAAATAACACTTTCTTTAAATTTAACACTTTAGGGTACATTATTATTAATGAAGTGCACTTTTGATGGGAAAAACATGACATTTGATACAATTATCCTTTAAAACTCTTAAAACTGACCCAAGATTCAGGTATTATAAATGCTATAGACAAGACATTACTTTTTAAACTTAACCTTATTCAGAATAAAGGAAGTTTTATTGTCACTTTATATGAGTGTTCAATGACATTAAAGAATGAAAGCCCCTTCCTTTCCTACACTTTCAAAGTTTCTTTTATGTTCATGAAGTAAAGGGTATTGATACTTCACAAGAAAAGTTTGGGGTATATTTGTTCTCTACTATGATGAATGTGGGAAAATCATCTGGGCAGTCATCAGTGCTTCAGTATAAGGCCTGAGTTCCTCCCTGTGGAAGGTAGCATGCATGTTTGCATGTGTTGGGGCCTAATACACACCCTACAATGGGCACATGTGCACTCTTATTCATTAAGGGGTCCAAATGGAGAGATGATACATCAGCAAGCAAAGTACAGTAGCATTGCTGAAATTGAATTAATCCTCAAGTCTTGGTGAGTACCTTCATGAGGTGGATCTTGGTTTTCACAAAATCTCACCAAGGAGACACTGACATATAGACTGTATTTTATATAGCATATATCATATATCATGGACAGAAGTAGGTTAAAAAAGATAGCTGGGTGTACAAGACCCATGATAAAAAAAATTGCTCAATCCTGGTAGGTGCACTGGTGTCAGGACTGGAAAAAAATGACAAGTAGATTCCTCAAGACATGGAAACATTTCTACAATGGGGCTGGGCCAGCCCCAGTAGGAGGATGCCCCCCCCCCCCATTGTAGAAGGAAGTAGTAGTCCACAAAAAAAAAAATCAAAAGTTATAAAGGTGACAGAGTGGACTACTGAGGATAAAAAAGAAATTCTGTATTGCTACTGTTATGGAAAAAGCACAGAATTTCCAGGCAGAAGATATACAAAAAGATTAAGAGAGAAATTAGAGGAAAGAAAAATGCTTCTACAAGGAAAAACTTGTCAGAAGCTTCAAATAAAAATTTGTGTTCGTGAATATGACAGACTTATAAAAAACATTATATAGACCAAGAAATCCTGGGCCATGTGGAAAATGAAGTGATCGAGGAAGTGTGAACATGTAAAGAACAAAATCTAGAGACTTCTGAAAGTACAAAACAGAAATATGGGCATGGAAAAGAAATAAAAAATTGATATGGTGCAATATTTATGCAAAGGAGAAAGCCAAATTAATCAAAACAAAAAAGCAGACAAAGATATTCAAACAGAAATACAGGCAAAAGCATCTAGATATGAAAAATTTCACACCAAAAAATAAGATCACAAAGAGGGAATGCAGAACAGAAGATTAGTAGACGCTAAAAAAACAAAAGTTATGGAATACCTGCAATGTGAAGGATTTAGTGTAAATAGTCTAACACAACTTATATCACAGCATGATGGAACGAGTCCCCAAAGTATGGAGAAATAGGAGGAGCAGGAGACATTTGAAGATGAAATATGGAAATGGGAATGAAAAAGAGATTTAATATGGTGCAATATTTATGCAAAGGAGAAAGCAAAACTAATCAGTACAAAAGAGCAGCACCAAAGATATTTGAAGAAAAATATAAGCAAAGGCATCCAGACATGAAAAATTTTACAATATAAATAAAAAAAAAAAAAACAAAGAAGAAAAGTAGAAAACAGGATTAGCAATGGAGAAGTTAAAGAAATAGAAATTAAGGTTATGGATTACCTGCAAAGTGAAGCATTTAGTGTAGAAAATCTAACTCTGACAACATCACAGCAGGATAGAACAATGGACCTCAAATTAAGGAGAAACCAGTGGAGTGGGAAACAGCTGATCAATTGTCATATGAAGATACTTTGGAGCCTTCCAAAGGAAGCAAACGCTCACAGCAAGGGAATGGAACATCAAACTGTGGCAACTCTGACACAGTCATTGTTGTGGAGTGATAGGCCAGTGAGTAACCTTATGAAAGAACAATGGATGACACAGGATGAAATCGAAGAGAATGTGGCACATGAAGATGCTGGGAAACTACCTATAGAATGCACACAGGAAATGGAAAACAAAGAATGTGCCCTCATTTTAGAGGAAAATGACCTATGAAAAGAGTTGCTTGATTAACAGAAATGGATAGACATATTAAGATCAGTGAATGAAATACACTACAGAAAATCAATAAACCCCAAAAAAGTTAGAAGTTTGATTAAACAAATGAACATAGTAATTAGGACTGTCCGTAGAGATTCATGCAATATAACAGAAGTAAATAGGATATACTACTATGCTGCTAAATTAATAACAGATAAAGCCTTACCACAAAAACACAGGGTAGTAGGGGAAAGGAAGGGTAGAAATCGGATGCCATCATGGAAGCTTGGCATGGATAAACTACAAAAAACCAGGTGAGAGTATCCCACATTCATGGATAAGAGAGTGCTTAAAATGTATAACGTACACCCTACACCGATTGATTATATTACACTGAACATGAAACAGTGACAAACCACTTTGCAATTAAGCCACGATGAAGGACAAATTATTATTCCATGGATAAAAATTCAAAGAGGGATATTCCAGGGTGACACTGCTGCTGTTTTGTCTTGCCCTTAACCTGTTAAGCTGTCTGTTTAACAGATTAGGTCATGGCTGTAATTTGGCTCCCAGAAAACAACAAAGTGTAAAGACTTTTCATCTTCTTTTTGTAGACAATTTAAGACTGTATAGTTCATCAGATGAGGAACTGAAAGCACAACTGCAAGTGGTCAAAACTTTTTCAAATGATATAAGAATGTCATTTGGTCTTGATAAATGTGCAAAAGCAACATTTAAAGCAGGAAAACATCAGTTTGGGCCAAGAATGTGATATAAAAGAACTTGAGCAATAGGGAATGTTTAAATATTTGGGAATTGATGAAGGATCAACAATAAAACATGAACGAATGTGAATACAAATTAGTAAGGAATATTTTAGAAGACTAAAATTAATACTGAAAACAGCATTGACATCTAGGAATAAAGCCCAGGCTATAAACCAATTTGTTCTTCCTGTCCTAACTTATAGTTTTGGAGTGACTGACTGGCCCCAAAAGGTGTTGGATAGTTTGGATAGGAAAATGGGTAGGATGCTTCATGTTCATCAAATGATCTATAAAAATTAGTATATACCAAGACTATATACTTTTCATTCTGAAGGAGATAGAGGCCTCCTCAAAACTGATTATATGTATAGATCTGCAGTCATGGGACTGCACACATATTTGCTAACCTCACAAGACACAAATGTAGTGAAAGTTTTGAAACATGAGGAGAATAACTCTAAGATGACATCCCTACTTAGTTTAGCAGAAGCATATCGGCATCAAGTGGGAATGGAAATCAAACCAGAAGTAGATAAAAATCAGGCAGCAACTGAATCTGCCAAAAAAAAAAGAAAGAATATAAGATGAAGGATAAATGGGAAGGCAAGAAATGTGAAAAATGTATAAATTTAGTTGCAAGTATAGAAAACTCTTCGAACAATCTCATCTTGATCAGGATTGAACACAGGAATCATTAAGGAGAGGTGAATTTAAACCAAAAGACAAAAGGTTAATATTGGCAGCCCAAGATAGTGGGCTGTGTACATGTTGGTGTACAAAGTCCATTGAACATGTGAGAGGAACAGACAAATGTAGCTGTTGTAAAACAGATTGGAAACAGTTGCACATCTTACTGCTGGTTGTGATATACTATTGTCAGAAGGACTGTATGATGAAAGGCATAATAATGTAGCAAGATTGTTGCAATGGGGTTTGTGCAAACATTATAATATTGAAGTAGCTGAAAAACGCTGGAAACATGAGCCACAAAGTATTATAGAAAATCAACATGTTTATATCACATGGGATCATCCATTACCAACAGTTCAAAAAATAGATGCAAGAAAACCAGATATAGTAGTCCATGAAAAGAAGACCAAAGTTGCATTGATGATTGAAATTGCTACAGCCAGTGATTACAGTGTTTACATACAGAGAGACACAAAGTCATAAAATGCCAGGACTTGTATGTCGAAAGGGGGGCAATGTGGAAGAAGGATACACAGACAGTTCCAATAGTTGTAGGAGCAATGGGTCTTATTAAAAAGAATTTGCAATCATACTTAGATATGTTACTGATACATGTAACTCCATACAAATTGCAAAAGGAGTCATTACTGGGCACATTGCAGGTGCTGTGAAGAGCACTTCTGGTTAACATCAAAGACTGAAACAACACTAATTTCTTGAATTTTACTCATACTTTGACTTAAGAAAGGTGTCCATTCCTGTTATGGTATTAGAAACCCAAAAGGCTTTGTAAAATTAACAGGAAGAAAGCTACTGTATAACTTGGCAGAATGAATCACATGTCCCAGGCTCACATGCTACATGTTGCATTTGTCACTCTCTAGAAGGAGTCAACATTATAGCCGGCTAGGTCACTAGTCTTTGTCCAGAATGTCTGATGTGGCACTGACTTCTCTGTTTCCCATCTTCTCCAGTGGTCTTGTCCAGCACCCATGCTAGTCATCTGGGTTGTAGTCAACACCTTCACCTCTGTATGACATAGACCCAACCATTTTCTGAATTTAGTAGCACAGAGATACAGCAACAGCTATTTTATGTTTGGCACTTAAAGCATCTACTTTGCCATTACAGTTTGAAAATAGTATTTGAGATGGGATCACTTCCTAGCTTTTATTTGATCTCATGATTTTTAATACAGGTAAACACAAACTCAAACACTGGGGCCTGCATATACAAAATAGTCTTCTAACATGGGAATAATATTTCTTATGATAAAAGTAGATAGTTATTTGAGTTTTGGGAGATTTCAAAATGCTTGGAAACTGACAGACAGGCAATATTCTTCCTGCATGTAGGCCTTTGCATCAGCATCAGCCGCAGCTGCTGCCCTCTTGAGCTGTCATGCCTGTCAGTTGCATTGGCCAACCCATGCTAACACCTCACAGCATGCCTCCATTTTAAATCTAATTCCTCACAGCTGGCATTAACCTTGGGTTACCATCACAAGTACTGCACAGGTGCTATGTTCCAAAACTGTTCTGGCAAACCTACAGAGTTAGAAATCCCTTTATTTAATTTACCACTACCATGACGTTGCTCATTATTCTATTCCTGTTTAGCTTTTCTTCCCATAAAAATGTACTATATTTACAGATATTTCCACTTCAGTTTAACTTACTTCTCCAGCCCCCCTGCTCTATTTAGTTAAGTTCTTGTTGCTTTATTGTGTTTTACCCTTTATTGAGAATCTACAGTCACATTTTATTTTTCTTCCATCACTATCACCTCCTATGCCTTCCTGTTCCCTTATCTAAAAAAGTGTTCTCAATTGATTGGATGTTCCGCAAGACTGAAAAAATATATGCTGAGTATATATTTAGTTACCATTTGTCTAGTATATACTACATTATCATTGGATAGCAAGTATACATTCTACTAAAATTATACTGCAAATACACCATCACAGTAATTGTGGAATCCCCCCTCCCAAGGTCTGCACTAAAAATTAGATTTGATTCAACTGAACCAACTAGTGACCTAAATATAAATGTAAAATAAATATATGCTAATCTGAGTTTAGTGGAATGAGATAAGTGAAGAGAAAACACTTGAGGTGTGCCTGAGGCTTGGCAGTAGGAAGGACTGTGCTGGGACTAGTTAGATTTGGCACTTAAGAAAGAGATTTGTCTAGTATAGTGTATCAAATTTATGGATAGTTCTCAGTACTATCTTATTGGCATGCAGGTCAATATTCATGCCATAGGATGAACGGAAAACCTGGCCATTTGAAACTGACATTTATTCATTGACACAGTTAAGAAAGTAATTTTATGTTGTCAGGGATGAACAGAATGGTTTTTGATTTAGTAGCAGAGAATAAAATCAACTCCAAATATTATTAATACTCTTACAAACATGCAGGGCTTGTAAAAAGAGAATGTGACAGAGAAGAATCTTCTGCACATTGAATAATTTTAGTAGCGCTACAAAGAAAAGGCTTACTATTTATAGACTTTGTGAGTTGGAGGGAATACTGAATCAAACCTTTGCAGCCACATATAAAGACTGTTTCAGCAGCAGATGTGACTTCTTTCCAGTAAACCAAGTGAGATTTGTTAAAGTGGTACTTATTAAATCAGATAGTGGGCTGGGAACTTCTGTATGATTTGCAAGACAAGACTTCCAAATGCTGTTAGTTACTGTATTGACTGCTATTAGCATATCTGGGTTATTGATTCTACTGTGTTCCCAGAGTTAAGTTTATTTTTGACAAGTTCTTTGAAATCTAGTAATGCTGCTTCAGCACTATTCCGTGGACTGAACCACTGCTGATTAGTGGAGAGCAGTATGCTATGATGTAGTAGTAATTGTTTGTGGATGGACCTCTCTAGACCTTTTGCTACAGCTCAGCAAAGCCTAGTAAGCTGAGTGAAATCTGCAGATTGATTGATTATTGAAATACAATAGTCAATTATGAACTAAGAACCAGCAAAGCAAATGATAAACAATATTCCAGTCCAGAATTCCAAAAGAGACCACAAATGTCCAAATGTAGCACAGTAAAACTGTTCAATGTTTCCACACAGATTTAGCGCTTTCGTCTGATTATATCCAAGGACTTCCTTAGAATCAAACAAAGTAACTAACAAACAACCTTTTTAACCTGGTAAAACAAATAGTCAATTATCTCAGCTGAGATTATTAGGAATATTGGAGAAGACCATGAGGTGCTGCTGAGGACAGTTTTGCTTAACAAGTCTTGGGACTGCCTGTGTTATTACCATGAGATTTATCAAGACAATATAATCAGAGAGAAAAAATATCCTCAGCTTAGCATTGGTGGATGCTAATTATAAACTGGAGAGTTTTAGCAATGTTGTCAGTTTAAAGCGAAGGCTATTTCATAGGAACTGGAGCTTGGCCAAAGGCTGGGATAGAGGCTAAGACAGGTTTAGCCTGGCTTGAGTATTTCATACATATTTTGGAAGAACTACTTGAGTTGGTATCTATTTACAAACTATGATTTATTGTAGTAGCCCTGCTTGCTATTTCAAACCTGATTAATCAGGCCAGAGAAGATCTTAAGAGCTTGAAAATCTTTCCATAATCTGTCACCACAAGGTGATGTGAGGGATTTAATGTCTTTGGTTATGCTAGAAGGTGTTGTGACATCAGGTTTATGTCTCTTGAGAATTGCCATGCAGTTTTGTGTTAAGAGGAAAGTTATGTTGGAAAGTATTACAGTGAGCATTACTAAGTGAAAGGGAAATATTGCACTTTCTTTGAAGTGGGTAAGTAGAGAAAGGGATGAACATTCTTTTACTTTTTTAACGTCTCTATATATTAGTCTCTCTATCTCTCACTGCCTCTGTCTCTCTCTCTCCTCTCTCTATCTGTCTGTCTCAGTGTCTCACTATTGCAGTTTCTCTGTCTCTGTTTCTACTTCTCTCTGTTACTATCTCTGTCTCTCTCACTATCTCTGTCTCTGTCTCTCTCTCTCTCATTTTGTCTGTGTCTCTGTCTCACTATCGCTGCCTCTCAGTCTTTCTCTCTTCTTCTCTGTCTCTCTCTATTTTACTGTCTCTCTCTCTCTGTATCTCTCTCTTATGCTCTCTCTCAGGTTCTATCTGTCTGTTTCTGTGTATCACTATTACTGTCTCCCCGTTTCTGTCTGTCTCTCCTTTTCTGTGCTTCTCTCTCTTTCTGTCTCTTTCTCACTCTCACTCATTGTCTGTCTGTCTCTTTCTCTTACTCTCTGTCTCTGTCTTTCTCATTAACTGTCTCTATTGTTCTCTCTCTCTCTCTCTCTCTCTGTTTGTGTCTCTGTCTAGTTCTCTCTCTCTCTCTCTCTCACTGTCCCTCACTGTCTCTGTCTCTCTGCCTCTCTGCTTCTCACTCACACTCTCAATCTCACTTGCTATCTCTCTGTCTATTTCTTTTTCTTTGTTCCTGTCACTTTATCAATGTCTTTCTCTCTCTCTCTCTGTCTCTCACCCTCTTATAGGTTCATAGGTTCATAAGATGATACTAGGCTATTGGCCTAGAGGCCCTTATAAGCCTAGCAAAGAATTTCACCCATGTTCCCACAAAGTCAGCACCTTTTTCCTATGTCTAGCAGGGACACAGATGGGATCCCAGAGGTGCATTTTCTATTTCCCATCCAGTCATCCAGATTCCTCTTAAAGAGGGCTAGTGAAGTACTTTGCTTGACATGAAAATGGAGTCTATTCCACAGATGGGGGAGTCTTTTGGACACAAATCTATGCTGCCAACAAGTTCTACTAACGTCACAGACCAGTTTGAGGCCTTGCATGTGGGTTGCATGAGTGGAGTTTGACTTATGGATATGCAGCAACTCCATCAAGGCTGGGTCTGAGATGGCCTTGTATGCCAGACACAGGTCACCTCTGAACAGTCTGTACAAGACTGAGTAGAGGGACAGGGCTTTTAGCCTATCTGTATATGATAGATGTTTGAGACCCTGGATTTTCCTGTTCAGGAACCTCTGTGGTCTCTCCAGCTGCTTCATATACTTGGCCAGGTACATGCCAAGTGAGGCATTGCACTTGATAATGGGTGTGATAAGGGAGGAGTACAGGGATGTTATGACCTCATTGTTCCTGGATGAAATACCTTTACTTATGAGGTGGGCTATGCAGAAAGTCTTCCATACAATGTAGGCAATGTGGTGGTCAAAAGTCAGGTTGCTATTAACCTGGGTGCCCAAGTCCCTCCCAACTGATTGATGTTTAGTACATTGTTATTAATGTGATAATTAGTGGGGACACCATTTATCCCAAAGGGGATAATGATGCATTTCTTGGCATTCAGTTTATGGCCATCCTTCTGGCACCAGTCATTAGTTTGGGTAATGCCCTCTTGGAGGATGTTCACATCACTAGGGGAATTTAAGACAGTGCCCAGCTTGCAGTCATCTACAAACTTGGTCAGCCACAGACCATTGGTTTTGGCTTGTACCTCAGAAAGTATACCCCAAACAGTAGAGGCTCCAAAACCAATCCTTGGGGTATGACGCTCGTTATGAGTCTACTACTAGAGGTGGCTTCCCCTATCTTGACTGAGTGGGTTCTATCAGTGGGCCAGCTAGCTACCTATTTGGCAACAAATGGGTTGATTCCTAGCTGGGAGAGTTTATCTACTATGCCTGAGTGGGGAATAGTGTTGAAGGCATTCGCTAGGTCAAGGTAGGTGGTGTGCACAATCTTCCCCTTGTCCATGGCTTTGGTGACTGTTTCAAAGAAGTTGACCAGGTGTAACAAGCATGATCTCCCTTTGACAAAACCAAACTGTGTGGAGTCAAGTGTTAGAGGTTGCCAGTGTCCTTGTTTATAAGGTCCATGATAATGCATTCCATGGCCTTGCAGATCAGGCTAGTTAGGCTGATGAGCCTACAATTGCCTATGTCGATGGACACCTTTGTGTAGAGGGATGACAGTGGCTGTGCTCCACTCAGCTGGGAAGAAGCCAGTGCTTAGGCTTTGGTCGAACAGGATGCATAATGGTGCTGAGAGCTCTTGACTGAGTTCATGTAGGATGCAGCCAGGGATGTTGTCGGGTCCCATTTAGGCTGTATTTTTTGCCTTTGAGAGGGCATTAAAGACCTGCTCCCAGGTGATGAGGGGAGGAGGGACCCACTCAATTAAATCATTCAAAGGTCCCTCTCTTAAATTTTTTATTAACAATATCTAGACACATAAAACAAAAAACTATGCCCAGGATAATTAAGGACATGCTTCGCAAGTGTATTGTTGTTATTTTGCTTCCTAATGTCAAAAATATGCTCATAGATATGTTCTCTAAATTTCCCTTGGGTATTACCCACATAGAAGCATTTACATTGTGAACAAAGGGATAAATAAAGGAGCTAGATGGCAGATCAGGTTGAATACCTATAATTACCCTGGTCTTAATGACAATTGGCTCTATTACCAGTGTCCTGAGACTTCGTTCTTATGTTGTGAAATTATTGAATATATATTTTGTACAATTACATGGCTTTTGTATTAACTTTTATATTTGTAATTATATATATTTGTTCTTAAATTTGTAACTAATTACAATGCTTTATACAAAGACATAATTTTTAAAAAGAGTTGATTGGTTGTACAAGTCAGGTGATGTGGTTTGGAGGGTCATTTAAGAAAATGAAGTTTTGAAAGTTTCTTTTCTGATGAAGTCTTTGATATACTCTGATAAAAGTGCTTACAATAATTTTATTAAAATTTGGTATGTTTTTAAAAACTGCAATGAGTTTTTCCGTGTGTTCCAGTCCGTATTTGGTGAATTATTTTGTGTTTCAGTTGTGTAGGTTCTTGGTTTATTCATGAACATCTGCGTGTCTCACAATAGAGTCTGCTATAACTAGTATGTTGGGTTTGTGGCTGGGCCTTAGAAGCAGTGAGACACAGGCTTGTGTACTATGTGTGGCGCTTGGTGTTGTGGGTTGTGATGAGTGAGTGTGTTTTTGCCTAGGAAGTCTCTTTTGTTTAAGTATGTTTTTAGTGAGAACCTCCACATATGTGAGACTGTGTTGTACAGGTGTCGGTGGTGTTAGAGGTGTGGTGTTTGCGCAGACAATCTTCTCAGTGCCAGATGTACTGGCTTGTGATGGAGACAGCAAGGATTCTAGGTTCTTAATGTAACTGCATCTCTCACATATTGTGCTGTTAGGTGGTAGTAGTAGAGGGTATCTGTGTACATGAGACAGTTGCTGCACTGCTCATGATGCCCATATCAACCAGACTAGCAGAAGAAACCATAGGAAATTGTCCATCCATGACTGTTAGAATCTGTGGAAGAGCGGTCAGGCATAGTAGAGTGGGTACTATCTGAGGAAAGTACCTATATGTGTGAGTAGGTATGGATAAAATCAATACAGTAGCTTCAAGGGAGGGCTTCACTTACACAGGAGTGCAGGTAAGGGAAAAAAATGCAGTTAAGATACCTCACAAAGGGTTAAAAATGCAGTTAACATACCTCACAAAGGGTTAAAACAGCACAGTGGCAGTGAGCAATGTACAACCAAGAGCAAACCCACGCAAACACTGGGTTTAAGTACCATAAAATGAAAGTAAAATAGAAACACTGGAATTGGCCAATTAGCTCTTGTCTCTGAGCTCTTAGCTAATCACCCTATGGGCGACTTCAACTATCCAGCCATAGATTGGAAGAAATACTCATGCCTAAACACAAATGTCCAGAGATTCCATGATTTCATCAATGCAAATGCCTTGGACCAGTTGGTCGACACCCCCACAAGAGGTGAAAATATCTTGAACTTGGTATTAACCAACATGAGGAACCACTGCAACACCCCTACAGTGTCATCATCCCTGGTAAGTTCCCACCACAAAGCGATCACTTTTGAAGTCACCATCTCCCCCCTACCCCCCCACCCCCCAGCTAGGGTCAAACAAAAAAAAACTTCTCCAAAACTGATTACAACCTCCTGGGCGAAGCTATAAACAGCTTCACAGCCCCCTCCCCCTCCATAAGAACTGGCACATATGTCCAAACCTACACCAAAGTGCTATACGAGCATTTATATAGCTGCATGGAATCAGGAATACCTGAAAGGATGAAATCATCCTCCTCAAGGAAGAGTAAACCTGTCTGGTGGACATCTGCAATAATAAAACTCTATAATAAAAGAAAAAAAAAATGTTGTCCAGGACCAAGAAGGAGCAGGTGCCTAATTTGAAGGAATCTGTCCTTAGCCTGAACAAGCAAATAAGAGCACTAGTGAAATCCTCCAAAGCAAACTTCAAGTCCAAACTGGCCACATCTACTAAAGACAATCATAAGGCCTTCTTCACATATGTCCGCAATTTCAAAGGAAGCACCCAAATCTTCTCAGAACTGGTGGTCAAGGACACCACATACAAAAATGCCATAGAGATATCCAATCTGCTAGCAGACAGGTTCAGTGAAAACTTCACCCCTCTGTCCCCCATCAGTAAATCAGGACATCCCCAGCACCTGCCCCCCTCACCTTATCTCTAGGGAGCAAGTCATCACTGTCCTCTCAAAGGCAAAAGATACAGCCTCCATGGGGCCCAATAACATCCCAGACTGCATCCTACATGAACTCAGGCAGGAACCTGCAGCACTATTAGGCAGCCTATTCAACCAAAGCCTGAGTACTGGCTTTGTCCCAGCTGAGAGGAGGACAGCCACTGTCATCTCTTTGCACAAAAATAGAGTGTCCACCAATCCAAGAAATTATAGACCCATCAGCCTAACTAGCCTGATCTACAAGGCCATGGAGTAGATTATCATGGACCTCATTAACAAGGACATTGGGAAACTCCAACCACTGAATTCCACACGGTTTGGATTCATCAAGGGGAGGTCGTGCCTGTTAAATTTGGTCGACTTCTTTGAGACATTCACCAAAGCCATGGATGAGGTGAAGATAGTGCACACCACCTACCTTGACCTGGCCAACGTTTTCAATACTATTCCCCACTCAGGTATATAATAGATAAACTTTCTCAACTAGGCATCAATCCATATGTTACCAGATGGGTAGCAAACTAGCTCACTGATAGAATCCACCTAGTCAAAATAGGGGAAATTACTCCAAGCAGTAGACCCGTAAAAAGTGGTATACCCCAGGGATCAGTCTTGGGGCCTCTGTTGTTTGGGATATGCTTTTCTGAGGTGCAGACCAAAACCAGTGGGCTATGGCTGACCAAGTTTGCAGATGACTGAAAGCTGGGTGCCGTCATCAATTCCCCTAGTGATGAGAACATCCTCCAAGAGGGTCTCACCCAAACAAATAGCTGGTGCCAGAAACATGGCCTCAAACTGAATGCCAAAAAATACATCATCATCCCCTTTGGGGAAGTGACATCACCACAAAATATCACATTAATAATAAGGTCCTAAGCATGCAATCAGTCGTGAGGGACTTGGGCACCCAGGTTGATAGCAAACTGACTTTTGACCACCATATTGCCTCCATTGTTCAGAAAACTTTCTGCATTGCCCACCTCATTAGTAAGGGTGTCTCATCCAGGGACAAGGTGGTCATAACATCCCTGTATTCTTCCCTTATAACACCCATTATTGAGTACAATGCCCCTTTTGGCATGTACATCACAAAGCACATGCAGCAGCTGGAGAGACCACAGAGGTTCCTCACCAGGAGAATCCAGGTCCTCAAACATCTACCCTACACAGACAGGCTAAAGGCCCTGTCCCTCTACTCAGTCTCCTACAGACTCTTCCGAGATGACCTCTGTCTGGCATACAAAGCAATCTCAGATCCCGCCTTTATGGGACTGCTGCATATCCGCAAGTCAAGCTCCACTTGAGTAACCTGCACAGGTGACCTCAACCTGGTCTGTGACATCAATAGGACTTGTCGGTGGGACAGATTTGTGTCCCAGCAACTCCCCTTTTGTGGAATAGACTCCCTCTCCACATCAAGCAGAGTACCGCATTAACCCTTTTTAAGTGCAACCTGGATAACTGGATGAGGAACAGAAAATACACCCCTGGGATTCCACCTGTGTCTCTACTGGACAGTGGCATCTGGTGCTGACTAGCTGGAACATGGACTAAATTCTTGGCTAGGCTTGTAAGGGCCTCAGGGCTAATAGCCTAATAACTTCCAATGATCCTGTGATCCTATGGCAGACCGGTTCCATCCAGTTCACTTACTCCCACTAAGTGCAGGTAGCCCCCAGCCAGCACAAGATGGTGTATCAGGAAAAGCAGGAATCACACAAGCACATCAGGATGCAGCAAAACCTGCAAAGAGACCATGCTAAAGATATTTAAACTCTGTTTAGGTCAGTTTAACACAGGAGAACAGAGACACACTTAAAATATAACAACAGAACAATACAGTTCACACAGTTAATTAGAGAGTTTAACAGTAAATAGTGAAAAATACAGTACAGATGTAATGCAAGTGCAGAATGTCAGAATAAATTGAAAATTTGCACTTAGTTTTGTTGATTCTCTCAGTAGTTTTGAAATCAGCAGACAGTAGACGCAGAATGCTCACCATCTTGTAGAGTGACAAAACAAGCAAGTACCACAAATCGAAAGCAAAATAGAAACACTGGAATTGACTGATTAACCCACTGTCTGTCTCTGTCAGTCAGTCTTTGTCTTGCTGTCTCTCACTGTCTCTTTCTTTCTCTTTTTGTCTTTCTGTCTCTCTGTATCTCTGCCCCCCCTGACTCACTCTCTCTCTGTTTCTCTGTCTGCTGTATGTGTGTCTCACTCTCTGCCTCTCCCACTATCTCTTTCTATATCTCTCTCTCTCTTTCTCATACACACACGCACACACACACACACACACATACACACACACACACACACACACACACACACACACACACACACACACACACACACACACACACACACACACATATTCTGTCTCTCTCACTCTCTGTTTTTTTCATTGTCTCTCTCTCTCTCCTCTTCTGTCTCTCACTGTCTGTGTTTGTGTGTCTCTCTCTCCCTCTCTCTTTCTGTTTCTCCCTTTGACTGACTATCTCTCTCTCTCTCTGTATATTCTATCACTCTCACTGTCTCTGTTTCTCTCTCTCTGCCTATCTTCCTGTCTCTCTCTGTCATTTTGTCTCTGTATCTGTCTATCTCTATGTCTCTCCATCTTTCTCTCTCTCTCTATCTTTATCTCTGTCTCTATCTCTCTCACACACAGTCTCTCTCACTGTCTCACTCTTTCTTTCTTTGTCCCTCTCTGATTCTCTCTCTCTGTTTCTCTCTGTCTGTTGCACTCTCTCTCCCATTCTGTCTGTCTGTCTCTGTCTCGTGCTCACTGTGTGTCTCTCTCTCTATATCTGTCTCTCTATCTCCTTCTTTCTCTGCCTCTCTTTCTCTCTCACTGTTTCATTCTCTCTTTCTTACTCTGTCTCTCTCATTGCATCTCTCCCTCATCTCTCTTTTTCTGTGTTTTTCTTGCTGTCTCTCTGTCAATCTATCTGTTTGCCCATCTCTCTCTGTCTCTCACGCTCTTTCCCTCAAATTGCTTTTTTGCCATTTGAAAAGCTTGGAAGATGATTACTGACAGACACAGGTATGACACCATTATAAAGTGCATTGTTGGGTGACGGTACTAATATCATGTCTGTTGGTAGCTTTATTCAAAGAAGTGATATCAGTTATCAGATATCATATGCACCCTGGCCATGGGATATAATCCCTTGGCTGATGCTGTTAGTAACTCATGTCAGTTTGTCAAAATTTAATTCACTTTAGTAGAACACTCATTACACTGCAGGGGAGTTATGAGACACACAAGATATAACAACTACTTAGAAATAAAGTTTACCTGTAGTATAAAAGACATTGTATTAGCTTAAAAGTTTAGAAATTTGGCACAAAACAATAATAAAGAAAATTAACACTGCTTTCAGAGATACTACATGAACTCTACAGTACAGTTATTTTAAGTAAACACAGAAACAAAGCACTTGAAATTATTGTGCCTTAGTCTTGTCATATTATTGAAATTAGAATCTTGAAAACTGAAGTTATATGACATAGAATAAACCAAAAAATACATCATCCTGGCACCCTGGCATGATAAAATGATACTAACCACCTAAAATTACATATTTAGGTACTGATGCATAAAATATCAAATGTTTAAACTATATTTTAAGTTTCTGGAAAGAAACTTATAAGAGATAATTATTATATTATTATATAAAATGTTGGGAAAATAAATTCCTTAAGGAAGTATTGCAAGATTTCATGCAGCCCATCATGGTATGCTCTGACAAAATCAGGCAACATGGAAGTACTATCCAAATGGTGAAAGAACTGGTTCACACTTTATTTATATGTGGTAGTGTCAAGATCATTCTTATACAGAAATATCCAGCGTTGATGAACATTTGTGTTTAAGATGTACTTATCCTTTAGCAGTCATAACTTACACATAATGGATAGCTGCAAAAAAGAGGGCTCACTGACTGCACTGAAGAGTTACTTAAATTCTCAGCTGAAAATCACTTACTTACTTTCTTTCTTTATTTATCCTGGACCACATGCTTAGTAACTACTTATGAACCTTTGAACAATGCATATGTCTATTTTCATTTTGTCGCAATAACATAGCCTTTGCTCTGCACAGAGACTCTTTATTAGCAAAACTACATAAATTCAGTGACAAACTGTACAGTTTAATGGATGAATTTAGACAAATCAACAATAGCAGTCACACAGCATTTAGTCATTAATAAGGAGTCTTTAATATTTTTTCATATCCATATCTTACTTGTCAGGAAGTGCCATTAAAAGGGTATTAATATTAAATTGGTTTAATTAAAGTTTATACCAAAGAAAAATTGAACACCAACTGTAAAATAACAAGCTGAGCAAGCCAAAAATTCTCCCCACACTGTAGAAGCACGAATTAAAGTTTATGACATGCAAAGAACTATAATGAAATAGAAATATCAGTAAAAACTATAGAAAAGTGTAATAAACGGTAGTCTGGGCTTTGTCACTGCAGACTGAAGTTTACTCTGTGCTATAAACAGACTGAGCTAAAAGAGTTTAAAGCTGTGAGGCGTGATCTAACTCTACATGAGCATAAGCAGGAGAGGTCTTAAGTTAACTGGTGCCCTAAGTAAAAGGGCTCTATGGCCCTCCCTACCACACCACCCCATGCCCCCATCTTGGTCTACCTACACCTAATAAATGCTGGAAAAGCACCTCTACTAGAGCGGCGCCCAAGGCGGCCTAGTTGGCCTATGCCTAAGGCCGGCTATGGTCATAAGATAAGTGCATCATCTTTTGAATCTTTTCTAAGACTATTAGAGCTAAAACATGGACTGTATTGACTATAAAACAATCACCACTATTAATAAAGTAAGATTTTAGTTTTTTTTGTTGTTGTTGTTGTTTTTTTTTTTTAACAACTGCATTCCAATTAACATATAGAAAACTGACCTAGCATCTCAAAATGTACTCAGAGTTTAGGCTGCTTAGCTACATTTTACTTCTCATAGCAAAAGAATCTTAATACTCGTTGTTAAATATGTGGTGTTCTCATCGATCAGCAGCTAGCTAGTGTCCCTGTTGTGTCAATTATGCCAACCAAACTTCTTTGAGTACAACAGAATCTATACATGTGTGACCATTTATTTATTTATTGCATCAGTTAACCAGATAATTGAATTGGTTCATAGATTCTTTATAGGCACGACCTATGCCAAGAAGCCAGAGACAACAAAAACAATTGTAACAAAGAATACACATTGAATTTGCAACAAAATTTAAACAATCATAGCAAAAACACAAGTTGAATTTGTAACAAAGTTTAAGCATTTAGCCAGTATACATTACATATATTTTAGATCTAGACATACATTGAAATAATACAATTAAAGAAGTGCACTATAGACACTATTTATAAAATATACATACACAGTACATTTTTGCCGAAAAGTTCTGAATAAGTAGAGAGAAGATCAGGTGTATTATGTAACATAGGATAGTCTTAGCAGGATTAGCTATCATTCCTGGCTGCAGGTGCACATAGAACTGAAGCTGAATGGTCTTACTAAGCCAGGATCTGTAGAACATGTCGACATGTAATCCTTCAGCATATATATTTTTTTATTTATTTAACATTTTTTACCGGGAAAGTCCGACTTGGAATGAAGCCAAATTTCAAGCGGAGGCCTGGGAAGAAACACTATGATCTTTTAGTTTCTGCCTAAACTACTTTGTCACTTTAAATGATATTAACTGAGACACTATTCCAGCTGAATGGTGCAAGTTTTCTGCAAGATCTTTCAGTAATGGAAAGTTTGAAATGGGCATAATTGACAAAATTCCTTTACAGCCTCAAAACGTATAGGATTATTCTTTGTCAGCCTGCTTATATTATGGAGACAACGATGATCTGTTATGCAGTAATTTAAATTTAAGTGTGTTTAGGGACAGTAATGCTCGCACTATGGTGTGAATCCAGTTGTATTCACTTACTGTTATACACATGAATGAATCGCAGGGCTTCATCTTCTGTTGTCTAAAGAAGAAATTCCTCTAAAAAAATGTTCTGAGGACAGAGCAGTGTGGTGAAAAAGAGGCCATATAAAAGCCTGTGTATTAATGGATTAAGAAAAATTCCTCTTCTAGCATCTGGAGTAGGAAGATTAGAAAAGCTGGTTGTGTGTGTGTGTGTGTGTGTGTGTGTGTGTGTGTGTGTGTGTGTGTGTGTGTGTGTGTGTGTGTGGGTGTGTGTGTGTGTGTGTGAGTGTGTGTAATGACAAAAAGTTGAAGTGACTCCTAAATGTTTATGGGTAGAGGTAAATGGCAATTGTATCTTTGCTGGTTCAGTGATAATGTTATCTGGGGCATTTTAATACATTTGGAGTTTCCAAACATCAGCTGTGTTTTTTAAATATGTATAGCAAGCCTGTTCATAGATATCCAATTTGAGAGGGGAATGAAGTCTTCTTGTAAGCCCTTGATGATGCCATGATCATGTTGGCCAGCATGTTAATGCTCTCAATGCCTTTTAATGGCCTTAAGTTACTCATAGTACCACAACTTAAAAAAACATATATTGCTTCAGGTCTCATTTTTACCTTAGGAGCTATACATTATTTTACAATATGACCCTAAAATATTACCATATGAACCTAAAATATACTTCTTTCTGATTAAAATGTCTCTCTGTTTTTGAATGTAATCACATTATCTTGGGTGAATGCACTGCAAAGTAGGCCACACAAGCCTCCTTTCTTTGATTAACACATCTTTCACAATTCTTATGCTTTTCTGCTGAGATAATGTTTACATACATTTCCTAAGTTATTTCTTATGAACCACTTTGCATATATCATAGGCAGTCAGGAATGGATAAAACATACTTTGTCTGCATTATCCTGGATACATATTTCAAGGGTCCCTTCAGCAGCAGTTATTTTACAAAAAGTAATCTGATCCATTAGTATGGACATATCTTTTGTATATTCAGGATAAATAATTTCCCCTGTATTTGTTCTATCATTCCTTGGTATATATATGTATATATATATATATATATATATATATATATATATATATATATATATATGTATATATATATATATATATATATATATATATATATATATATATATATATATATATATATATATATATATATATCTATATATATATATATATATATATATATATATATATATATATATATATAAAACCTAGATACTTTAACTTCAAAACACTAAAAACTCACTGAAACTCAAAACACTGAAAACACATATCATACATATACTGAGTTTAAACAACATAAATCATAGCACTTACCACTGAGTGTAAGCAGGGGGCAAGCCCCCCTGCACCCCCATGTGCGGGGGCTGCGCCCCACACACCCCCTGTACTTTTATATATCAACTCCAAGATTGCACATCACTATACTAAGGCAATCTTGGAGTTGATATATTTAAGTAGCAGGGGGTGTGTGGGGCACAGCCCCCCACATGGGGGGTGCAGGGGGGCTTGCCCCCTGCTTACACTCGGTGGTAAGTGCTATGATTTATGGTGTTTAAACTCAGTATATGTATGATATGTGTTTTCAGTGTTTTGAGTTTTCAGTGTTTTGAAGTTTCAGTGTTTTGGTCTTCTATATTATGACGTTTTATCATTTTCAGTGTTTTGAGCTTTCAGTGTTATGAAGTGAATCCATGTATATATATATATATATATATATATATATATATATATATATATATATTTATACACATATATAGAGAGAGATAGATATATACAATTTCATAGCCATTATTAAGGCAAGTCCTTAAACTTCAAGCTGTATTATGGAGCAGCACCAGCAAAGATTCTCTTTTCCCCCTTCGATTCTGTAGTACCTATAGAGCACTTTACTGAGTTGCTTGGGTGACTCACACAGAATTGTGAAATTCACCAAAATCCATCTATGCCACCATATTTTTTCCTGTTTATGGACATTTTCCTTATTGCTACTTTCTCAGACTATACCTATCAAAGACAGCATTCAATTTTTTCTTACTGGTTGAAATTTGTTTAGCCATCAAAGAAAGCATTCAGTCCTTTCTTACTGGTTGAACTTTGTTTGGTCTCAGATCCATTGTATGATGGAAAGAGACCTTGACTACAGTGACAAGAACCAAGATTGAGCAGGGAATTGGACAGTGGAGAGGAAGCCTGAGGTCGGAGTGAGTACTTTTCAGCTTGCCCATCCTGGCAGGAGTGTGAAAGTCCAATCTGCCTCAAGACTAGATTTTACTGGAGGATGGAAGAAGAACTTGCAGTGCTGGATCTGGAGAAATACATTTGGCTGCAGACAAGTTACTTCAGCAATAGTCCTCTGAGGGGTCATAGCTGCCTTGGGAGAGAGCATATGGAAGTGTTTATGTCCTGTTAGTAGAATGGTGCATTTCACAGCTCTTGATTTGGGAGCAAATGCATCAGACACCAAAAGGCTGAGTGTTAATGATACATAAAAGCACACTCCTAATAAATATCTACATGATGGGCTCTCTCATTTGTCCCTCACCCTGTCTCACCCTGGAGAAGGGAGAACAAATGGATCTGACTGTTGTAGAGTTGGACTGCTGGGTGGCAGGTAGCAGTGGAAAAATAAAGTAAAAGAAAAAATAATCTTGGCTGTTTGGTCACCCCTACTTTTATGCAAGTTAAGTAGATAAATCATAATGAATATGACTAGATTACTGGCTAGCATTTAGAGTGCTCCCACATCATTTTTTTCCAATTTTTTTATTTTATTTCAATTGACATAAAATAATGTAACAGTATAAATAAATAAAAAAATGTAAATTGAATATAACAATACAAGTTTCAATAGAAGGAAAATAAAACTATTTATAATATTTACAAATTGCCTGAGAGAAAAGATTATAAGCAATTAAAAACACAAACAAATAATGTTTTAGATTTCTAGTAAAATACGTGGATTTATGATGAAAAGGTGTCAATAAGGGCAATTTTTTTTTTGCCAAGGGCTTTCTTTAAGTTTGTTAGGAAAGATTATATTTCTTTTGGTTGTAAGTTCTTTATTGGCAGTGTCTTTTAGAGATAAGAGGAGATGAAGATTTATTCTGTTCCTTGTGATGATCTTCCTGACTAGTACAATAATTATCCAAATTAAATAAAAAAGTCATTTTGTGATTTTTTATCTTCTATCACATTAAATAGAATTAACTCTTTTGTAACTATAAATGAATCAGACCATAAGGCTTAAAAATATTGAATCCCTCTCCAAAATTCAAATAACATAGAACAATTGAAGAACATCATTTGACCAGTTTACAATGCAATGGTTTTTGCATCTCCAGCATTCAACTACAGCTTTTTATTAAACTTTGCTAATCTATGAGGATTCCAAAAGTTTTATAAATGAATTTCCATTAATATAATCTTCTATATAGAGACCAGAAAGTTTTAGAAATAGAAAAAATGTTCTGGTTTTTTTTTTTGTATTTAGATCATTCAAAGTAGTTTGATGTTCCTTAGTAAATAAGTTCCAAAATTTATCATTCAGAATATTATAATCAACTGCTAATATTGAGTGCAATGTGGAAATTAAACTATTAATTTCTTGAGCATTATAAATAATATCATTAAGAATTTTTAACAGTGATGGAAATCCTTTAATTATAGAATTAGAGAGGAGTAGAATTTTATTATGAAATAAAGTAATAATTGTTTGTAAGTGAGGTGAATTTCCATTATTCATATTGAATTCTGTACATAGAGATTCAAATGATTTAATTTTTTAACCATCAATATATAAAGCCTACAAAAGAATCATTGTCTTTCCCAATTATGAAAAATATGAATAGATTTTTTTTGTTACATTTTTCATTAAAGACAATGGAATGATAGTCTCAAACTAAACTTGTAGTTAAAATTATTTGAGATTATTATTTTAAAGCTTGTTTTACTATTTGATTAATAAATACAGATTTTGTAGGAAAATAGATGGTAAATTTTATATAATTATAAATAAATGTCCAGAATAGATTATATAATTTGTAATTAATACTTAAAAATTTTAATTTGTTCATCTTAAATATCTGATAATGTATTTATTCCATTCCAAACTGTAATTATCAAGACAATTACAAATAGTTTTAAATATTATTCTTTTTTATGTATCAATGTTAGAAAAGTTAATGCCTCCAGAACTCCTAGATCTAATATGATAGAATAAACTCAGTTTACGTATATTTGGATGCCATAAAAATCAAGTAATAATTTGTTTATTCTTTTGATTTGCCTCTCATTGTGTGGTAAAAGAGATTGCTTTATATATAAAAGTTTTGGAAATAATATCAGTTTTATTATTTGTAATCTATCTTCAAATGTAATAAAAAAATGTATTCCAAGAACTAATATAATTAATTATTAAGGATATAATTTTTTCATGGTTAAAATATAAAGTTTCTTCTGTTGTCTTTAATATATTTATAGCTAAATATAATATTAAAAGTTTCATTACCAAATAATTTAAGATCAGTACTTAATATATCATTACTATTAATGATAAAGTAATTAGATTTAGACTTGTTGAAACAAAGATTAGAAATTATTGGAACGTTTTATATAATGCATTTTACTCCTTTTAATGTTTCATTAGAATTTTGTAGAGTTAATAAAACATCATCAGAAAATAGCATAATTTTGATTTATAATCTTGATTAGTTTCTAAGCCCTGAATCTCAGAAATTTAATTAATTAAGATTGCTAAAATTTCAATAGCAAAGTCAAATAAAAGCAGGGAAAAGGGTAAGCATTGTTTAGCTCCTTTTGCTAGATTTATAAAGTCAGAGGTAAAAGGGCCTAATTTGACAAATGCTTTATTATTATAGATAGATATTAACATTGAAATGAATTGAGGAGGAAAGTCAGATTGAATTAAAGCTTTAAATAAAGAATTTCAGTCCAAAAAATGAATGCTTTTTCAATATTTAGGCTAATAAAATAGATTATTGTTTCCTAACATTCATTATGCCAATTAAAGTAATGTCTTTTGATATTATCACAACTGTGTCTTTTAACTTTTGAACCAATTAACCTAGGTAAAACTGTTTTCAGTCTGTCTATTAGAATGGACATACAAATTTTATAATCCACGTTCAGTACATATATAGGTCTATATGAGGAACACAGTTCAGGATTTTACCTTCCTTTTTAATAGGCGTAATTGAGGAAAATTTCCAAGATGGATGATTTTTTGTTCTGGAAATATATCATGACTTTATGTAAGTGAACCATAATTTTTTAATTTTTTGAGGAAATAATTTATATAATTATGGAATAATATCATCATTTCCAAGAGCTTTGTTAGGTTTTTTATATATATATATATATATATATATATTTTTTTTTTTTTTTTTTTTTTAATTACTTCCTGAAGTGATACAGGTCTTAATATGTTCATTTTTTGAGAGGCAATGTTTTTTTTAATGAAAGATTGATCTATTATAAATGATATATTTATTTCTTTGTTAGTAAAATTTTGATTTAGGGAACTATAACATGACCTGAAAGCTTCTAAAATATCTTCAATGTCTGTATAGTATTTGTTCAATACTGGATTTCTTATGTCATTAATATTATTATTATTTGTTTGAAATCTAATTCTTTTTGTGATATTTTTACATGTTTAGGAGATCTGGAATAAAATGCAATTTTTAATGTTTTCAATAGCTATTTTCTTTTTATGTGAAATCAGTTAATTAAATTTGTTATTGAGGCAATTTATTTCCTCTTTACTGGAATTAAATTTGTTTTCACCTTTTTTAAACACTCTTTTAGTTTAGTTTGAATGTCTAATATTTCTTTATTATATTTTTTTAATTTATGTTTATACCAAGAAATTGAGTGACCATAGATATAAGCTTTACAACAATCCCAAACTATAATTAGATTAGAATCCAGAGTATTACTAAAACTCATAAAATTATCAATTTCAAAAAGTAACCAGGATTTATAGTCTTTAAGTCTTGTAATGTAAGATGGATGTTGTGAAATATAAGACATTTTTGTAATCTTTATCTAACATTAATATTAAAGCATTATGATCAGAAAAGAGACAATAAATTATATTAAAAGCAGTTATTTTAGAAATATTATCTTGAGATACTGATAATTTTATCAAGTTTAGTTTGAGTACCAAAATTGAAGGAATAATGAATAAAATTTAAAGAATCTTTATCTTTAAAATTAAAGGAATCCTTAATCTTAAAAGATGCAGTCCATAACTTCAAAGATCTATCTGTGGGAAGTAATTTGAACTTTCTGTTAGAATTGGATTTTGAATTATCTAATCTTCTTCTTCTTCTTTCGGCTTTTCCCGGTTAGGGGTCGCCACAGCAGATCACCTGTCCGCTCATGATTGGTAGTGGAGTTTTACGGTGTCGAGTTACCAGCCCAGCACCCAATCTTCCACAGAAGGCACACACATGCACCCACTCACACCTAGGGTCAATTTAGAGTGTCCAATCCGCCTACAGCATGTCTTTGGGATGTGGGAGGAAACCGAAGCACCTGGAGGAAACCCACACGACCACAGGGAGGACATGCAGACTCCACACAGAAGGCACTCCAAACAATTGAAATCAACTCCTATAAATTAATTTCCTTTATAATTATTAGTTATGAAATCAAGAAGTTTTTTTTAGCTAATCTAACACCCATAGCCAGAAACCAATATAAATTAACAAGAGTCCAAACGATTTCTCTATATTTTAAAATAACTAAAGTAAATAAACATTCTTGTTCTCCATATTTGTATATATGAGGCATTTAAATTTCTTTTTTCTAAAAATGGCGACACCCCTCTTCTCTTAGATTTAAAAGAAGACTGTGCTAAGGTTGTGTCTGTATTAGAATGTCAATAGTTACTATTATTGTTGTTTAAAAATGTGTTTCTTGAAGAAATATTATATGTGGTTTATTAAAATAAAGACATTTTATTAGATTTGCCCTTTTTAGGATTGTTTAAACCATTAACATTTAGAAATAGCAAAGTTAGATCCATAGAAATCTGTAAGAATGAAATAAATTAGAATTTTTTTGAGAAAAAATATCATAGAGATTAATATAAATTAATAAATATATGTTTGTGATAATATTATGATTAAGAAAAAAATATATCCAGCAAAAGAAAAAATAATCTAAGCATATAAAATAATACATTAACAAAATGAATCTGTACATGGAATACTTACTATTCCTAGTCTTTAAGAGATATTAAAAAAAATCTCAAGACCCACTATCTCTAACCTAACAAAGAAAAACAATATCAATCAAAATATAGAGACAATGCAGTACATATATACAAAATGGGAAATATTAATATATTAAATAATAGTAAAAAATAAACAAATTAAAGATTAAAATAAATAGTATCACAACAATTTCCAAGACAGATTAAATGTAAAAAATTCTTGCCCTTTTCCTCTCTTTTTTTCTTTTTTCCCTTTCTTCTTCCTTTCCCTTTTTCTTTTTCCTCTTTTCTTTTATCTTTATCTTACCCCTTGCTCTCTCCATCCCAATCCCTCCCCTTCTTAATCTTCTCTTAAAATTGATTTTGTCTTTCAACTTTAACTATAACAAATCCAGTTGAGAAACAGGATGGAGGGATGTAATTAAAAATGTGCTAATAAAACTAAATGATTTGCCCTGAGAAAAGAAAAAATAATGAGGAAAGGTTATAACTGTGTTTGTCTAGTATTTTGAAGATGTAATTATTGATTGTCATGCCCTATAAAGCCAATATGCTGGTGCAGTGGTTGTTAATGGGGGGTTTTTGATAAATTACTCACAAAAATAATCAAGAGTTAACATTCAGTGAAATGTGTTTACCTACTATACCATGCAAGCAGTACTAAATAAATTCCAACAATTTGTGATTGCATTACTTTTTAGTAATGTATACCAGCTTTTCCTACAAATGATGGACATAAAGGTAGTGCTGATAAAATAAGAAGGATGTCCTAGTGAGTTTGTTTGCAATAAAGTAGATAGTGTAAAATGAATGAATATCCCAGTTGTAAATGTACCATAAACTATACAATGTACAAAAAAGATATGCATAATGCCTTACTAAATAAAGTCAAGTTAAACTTGTGAATGCCTAGTTGCTTCCCAGATATCTATAATAATATGAAAAACATGCAGACTTGTTCAGTGGTTATTAAAAAACTGTGTATTCAATTATATTTTTATAAATAATTTATTTATATAATCAATTTGACATGTTTACTACATAGTTGTTATATCATGGGACTCAAACTTTATTAACCATGAGTATTTCAAAAGGATTTATTCACTCAGCTAAGACCCAAGTGCCAGGTAGACATTTATGGCACAAGTGATCACAAAGAAAACAATGATCACAAAACTGTCAGTTTAGAAATGTAAATGTTAAGAATATGATACTTTCATCTCATGGCATACCCTATACTTCAGGATAAAGTAATGCTTGTGTTAGTGTAACAGAGATGTGAGAAGTTCAGGGGGTATGACCAACTCCAGGCAAGTTTTTTTGAATATTACGACCAGTTTCAGCTTAGGATGTATAAAATGAGTAGTTGTAGTGTTGCAATCACTATCCTCATCATCACTCACAATCACTGCAATTTCTGTCAACGAATACAATTGTAACAATTTATGACTACTTTAATAATTTTATCATAGTATTTTTCACAGGCAACATTGTTAAAGAACTTAAAACATAATTTTTAGTTCTTATGTTTAAAAACAAAATAAATTTAGAATGTAGTGCATTACAAATTTGCCATTAATGAGAAAAAAAAACATATGCAAGTGAATTAATAAATTAATCTGGGTGTTTTTGCATTAGGGAGATTATATAAAATGTAATAACATCTTAAAAACCTGAACATCAGTTATTTCTTCATCGTGTTTCAAAAGTATGATACTAGCTTCATAAATAAAATGACTATGGAAAGAAAGTCAAAACTACAAGTTGTCATTTTGATTATAAATAAATGTTCACATCAGTGACTTGTATTTAAGATAACCTGTAACTTTACAATAGACTACTGGTCAACCTAGACAACTATATCTGAACAACCCTCTAAATTATTTAGTATATCCCCTATTTGCAAGTTATACTGAGAGGGGCATGTATGTCATACTCAAAATCAGTATACAGAATATGTAAATGTATAGCAGATAACATAAAAGAAAAAAGCACTACAATCTAACAAAAATATAGCATATTCTTTCTTTCAAGGAAATCCTATATACAGAGACATTAAAAAAGAGCTAAATTATATTCAACTTATTTAAAATTAATTGTCCGGCTCAGCTTCTAGAGTATACAGTGTTTTGAAAAACATCTTAAACCAGTCAACAGAAATGGAAAATGGTCTATGTAATGTAGAATAATCAGCTTCACTTAAAATTAAACCAATTTCCTGTGTTTGTCACTTTAATTACAATATGATTTTAAAGAAACTCTACTTTAAAACTGCCAATTAAGTATTATGTACAGTTAATGCTTGCATTTATAGAAGTCTTGTGAATATGTGCATTCTCTTATGTGAAGCAGGAAGAGTCACACACAAGAATACTACTGGTCAACCTAGACAACTATATCTGAACAACCCTTTAAAATATTCAGTATATCCCCTATTCACATATTCAAAAGCACAACCATTAAAAAAACTGACTGTATATAAAGCAGCATATAACCAACATCAGTAGAAATCCACACAACAAATCACCATGTCCAATGTATCAAAAGTCATTATCCTGCAATTACCGCAAAAGCACCACAAAACGTAAAACAACAGTGATAGAATCTAACACATGCAAACCTCATATTAAACAACCTTCAGCCAAGGAAACAACACCAAATCACCATGCCATTTCTAACTCCCTCTCTAAACCAAACATGAGCCAAGACAAAGCAAACACACATGTAAGTTCATAAGCAGGATCATACAACTCTTAAAAACAAAACTCTGCATATGTCTGTCAGCCCCAGCTTTTAACTAACTTTAATTAGAATATAAAATCAAAAGGTTGAGTAAACATGTAAATAATTAGCAAAATACCTGTATTAAAATCAGGATAGGGAAGTACCAGGAAGTGTTAACATTACGAATTAAAAAGCCCTCCCATTCACACACTGTAAAAGGCATAGTGACTAAAAAAAAAGAAGAGACATGAGCAAGAGAGGGAAGCAAAGAAAAATCAGTATTATAATGATAGCATCACTATATATGTTATAGTAGAATTATATGAGAGACAAGGAGGGTAAAGGAACTTCAGAGTTAGTAGACAATATGTATTAAACAAAGGTAAATGGAAGCCACAGAAAAAGCAAGACTTAAAAAAGATAATAAAGACGTTAATAGTATTTTGAAAAAAAAAATTAGAAAGAGAGTATTCTAAAATATAAATTAAAGACAAATTGTAAAACATAAAAATACATAAAATATGGAAATAATAAGCTGTACTCAATTTCTTTAGTGAAATATAATGAATATAGAGAATAAGGGTTTTATAGTCTTTTGCAGATAAGTCAGTGTTTAAATCAGATTTTTGTTTCTTCTTTTTAACATCAGACAAAATTAACTTTGCTGAAGATCTCTTAGTAGTAGATGAGATGCAAACCATATCTTCTGAAAAAGAAATGATGTTATTATTTTTGATGAAGGAGAACATCTGTTCTATGGAGTTAAAAATTCTGATGCCAGGTGTCAAGTGAAGTTTTATTTTTGCTGGAAAAATTAGATGAGCTCTGATTTTATTTTTTAAGTGTCTTAATTAGTCACCAGGTTTTCTTTCTTAGCTCCATTGTCTTAGTTGAATAGTCATTGTCAAATGTAATAGTTGACTGAACAAATTTCACTGGAGCTTTTGATCAAGCAGATTTTAACACAAGTTATTTGTCCAAACAGGAGAGAAATTTGATTATTATTGACTTGGGGTGAACAGATGAGTCTGTGGAAAGGGGATCATTAATTGAACTGTGAGATCTTTCAATGCCAAATGAGAAGTTTTCCTGAAAATTAAGAGTCTTAGGAAACCAGTTTGTTGAAAAAGAAGCCATATCACCACCTTCAGATTTTTCTGGTAAGCCCAAAATTCTTATGTTATTTCTTCTTTCATGATTTTCTAGGTCATCTATTTTTTTTCAATAGCCAAATATTATTTTTTTTTATATTCAGTTTGAGAGTCATTTTCTTTAAGTCTGCTAACAATGTCATTTAAACCATATTCCAGATCTGACACCTTTGTTTGTAAATGCTGATATATATCTTTAAGAATATTGATTTAAGACTATTTCCTTTAACTTTTGAAAGGTTTTCTTGAAATCCATCAACCTTAACACATAAATATTGTACAGCAGGCAATAATTCCTATAGTTCCTTCTTAAGAGAAGAGTCTGCATGATTACTATTTGAGCTGCTAATTCTTTCTCACTGATAGATTAAGTTTCCAAAGTACAGCTACATTTTAACAAATAAACCCAAAATTGACTATAAATCAGTTTAAATGTTTTAAAAACTTTAACAATAAAAATATTATTATTATTATTATAAGAATTTCATGTCAAGTCATTTGATTATCTGCAGAGCAATGAAAAGAGCTGTTATCTATGTGGCTCCACCCTCTCTGCTGCAAATGTTTCGATGCCACATAATTTCATGCCTTTTAATAAAAAAAATCAACTATTAAAGTAATAAATCTTCATGATATATTTTATTTTTGCAAATTTTGAGAAAATGTCTGTCAGCTAAATTTTGCATAAATAAAACATTTAAGGTCTTTTTTCTTATACACCACATCAAGTGTACAGATAAATTGGTCTACTCACTTTTATACCCAAGCAAAATGAAAGATTCCATTTCATAAGGCACAAGTAATGGCAAGTCTGTAAAAGAGGTTTACAAATTTTATAGAGGCACTCTATATTTTAAAGTGGGAATAGTAGGAAGCAGAGCATTTCCTTATTAATATGGACATTGATGTGTCTAAGTTAAGATGCAATTTTTCATCAATTTACCCTTGTTCATTTGAAAAAAAAAAATCAAACCTTCATATTCATTACAATCTTTCTACATATACTGTTTTTTTTTTGGTTAAGTTTATGTCTCACAACTGAATAACAGGATCTTTCTTTTGCAGCTTACCAGACCTGCAAATGAATTCTGCATTTGTCTATCAATTATTCATTTTGTAAATGGTGACATAGCAAGAGGTTCTCTAGTTTGGTTCTTGGCTGGGAACAGTTCTGTATGGAGTCTGCATGTCCTTCCTGTGTTTGGATATATTTTCTCCACAGACTCTGGTTTCCTCCCCTATCCCAAAGATATACAGTAAGTGAAATGATGACTGCATTTTCTATAGCTGTGTGTGTGTGTGTGTGTGTGCCCGTGTGCGCGTGTGTGCATGTGCGCGTGTGTGCGTGTGTGCGTGTGTGCATGTGTGTGTGTGTGTGTGTGTGTGTGTGTGTGTGTGTGTGTGTGTGTGTGTGTGTGTGTGTGTGTGTGTGTGTGTGTGCACGCGCTTGTCTGTCTGCCTGTAAGAGAGATAATGGAGAAATGCCTGACAATCTATTTCTGTTCCCTGCTTGACTAATGCATTCTGTGGATGGTAATGGCTGTTTATATGGTCACTATAGGGATTAGATGAAACTTGACATCAATGGATGGGTGGATGTTCTTGGAAAAGAAAACAAAATATATGGGCTTGAAGCAATCCATTGGAAAAGCACACCACTAGGACTTGTGTGTCTCTTCATCAGACTTTTCAAAGACTTTTTGGTTGATTTAGATGTTTAACCATTTCGCCTTTCCATGTTAAACTCCCCTTCATTTCTCAGTTAACACATATACCGGCAATATAATTAAATTATGAAATTTAATGAATATCTTTTGTATGATTGTTTCATTTCAAAATTATTTTAGTTTTATGTTGTGATATACTATAATTTGATGTATTTTGTGATACTTCCTTGCAGATTTATTTACTTATATGTTTATGTATCTCTCTCTCTCTATATACATATATATATATATATATATATATATATATATATATATATATATATACACAGACACACGCACACACACACACACACACACACACACACACACACACACACGTATGTCTGTATTTATATATGTATGAATGCATTATTTAGTTAGTTAGTTAGTTAGTTAGTTAGTTAGTTAGTTAGTTAGTTAGTTAGTTACTCATGTCTTTACTTGCTTACTTATTGGTTGTTTGACCAGGATAATCAAAATGTGCAGGGCCCATTTTTTAGTAGAGACCCAGGGAGAAAACCTCCACTGAAAAATGTATGCACAGAAATGTTTAAATATTTCTATAATTGAAATTACTGTGAGATTAGATAAAGTGTACCATCTGAGTTTTTATTTATATTGATATATCACAAATCAATTTTGGCACTCATGGGATCAGTTATATAAAGATATATACAATACAAGGTATATTGTGGAGAACGCTGTAAGTCAGCAATGTTGACTGTAGCAGTAAAAGATTATGAGCTGACTGGATTCTTAGTGAATACATTAACATATATCATTCTGTGCATTGATTCAGTGTATTGCTCAATAAAATAAAGGGATGTGCAAATAGAAGGGAGATTGCAGAAGCAGTATAAATTACAACCATCTTAAGAAGCAAGTGTGATACACTGAATGTAAGTATGCACGAGGTTAGAGGAAATGAGGTAATGAGATGAGAACAAGCTAAGTTATTACTGTTTGACGTATCATTATTAGTTGAGGAAGGACAGTAAAACAGCCAATTTAATAGGAGATAGTTCTTTAAACTACCTTTCCGTCTGAGAGTGCTACTAATGTTCTTAGTGCTGAGAGAGAGGAACAATGAGTCTTAGTGATAATTACTGCAGTGCAGGTATTTTTGGGGAAATTTGTGAGATGATTGGAGAGAGAGAGAGAGAGTTACCAAGTGGTACTGTTCCATGAGTTAGCTAAAGAAAAGGAATCTTTCTAGTCAGAAAAGTAATAAGTAAAAGATTTTCAGTGTTATGTGCAACAGCTTATTTTCAAACTTTAGTCAATTAGTTGATTTAAGGGATATAGCATGGTTGATATTTGGTGGATTAGTAAAGGCAAAGCAAGATGTAAACTGTTACATGCTATTGCGGTTATTAGTTACATGATGAGGTGAGGCGACAGGAATTAACAGTATAAGTACATTGGTAGAAGGAAGGGAGTAGCATCAGCAAGTCTTGCATTTGGAGAGATGCATGCTTTTAATACATCAGTGGGAGCTTACTTTATAATTAAAGCCTTGTTGTGTCAATATGGTGATCAAGGTTCAACAAATCAAACAGAATCAGAAATAGTCTAGGGATCTAAACCTCTTTTGCAACATCAACAGAATGATGTGGAGTGACAGGTATATCTCAAAGGAGACACAGCTGCTGTGCAACAGACTCCTCATCCACATAAACAAAGTTCATCGCTATGCATATTCAAGTGCAACTTAGACCTATGGATGGTAAACAGAAACTTTACCCCAGGAATGTCCCCTGTACTACTAATGGACAGAGGCAGCTCCTAAATGCTTTATCCCATGTATATGTCCCCTCAAAATTATGTATTATATAATCCCATTTATTATTATTAGGGGTCACAAATATAATTATCAGCCATGGAATGGGTAAGGCCAATCTATAAACAAATGGCATAAGTTATTGTGAGTACCAAAATGGAGACTGGCTAAGCATAAAATGACCAGTAAGGGCAGCTAGCCTACTACTTCAGGGACACTCTGTCTTGCAGTAGGTGGCTCCCCACCTGATGTCACTGTTGAAGTGATGGTGCTGTCTGACCACTACTTTGGTCTTCCATGTCTATGATGGCTACCTTCTATAGCGGCACAGGTGAAGCAGCTCAATACAAGATAATTGTCATGTAGCATGCCAGCACAGAAGAACCTGCCCTATCCCCATTGATTTGGTCAAAAATACCATACGTACAGAACATGCACTGCCATATATTCATAGATTCATAGATATTCTAAGGTTATTGGGTCTTACAATCATTAATGCCTTGCAAGTACCATCCCTCAAGCAGCATGGAGTAGCTTAGTGAGAAATCCCTGCAGTCATCTAGGTTATGTTTAAACAAAAATAATGAGCCACACTGCCTAACATGCAGTGCGAGTTCATTACAGAGGTTAGGAAGGCACTTGATTATAAAACTGTCCCTTCACCCTATTTCAATTATTTACTGGTGAAAACTGGGTTCCTAGTTCTAGTGTCTGGTCTGTAACGGCAATGTAAGCAGGATGGAGCACCCTTCGAAATTCTATAACATAAAATGAATAGTGCTTCCAGCCTCTCTTAACAGGTTAATGATTTTAGACCTGTGACTTGTTTTGCTTAGGAACCTTTATAGTCTGACCAATGCTGAATACAAGGGAATGCTTACCTCTTTAAACACTAATGATATTCCTTTGGTATTTAGAAGTGTTAAATAAAAGTATTTTCTGATAACCATTGTCAGATAAAATTGCAAGATCTGCTGACAACCATCATTGTAGGACACATCACTGCCTCACATTAGAGCAACTTCGTTGGCTGGAATTAAGGCACTGTTTAACCTCTTCACCATTTTTCATTGTGCATAAGCTCATATATGTCCCAGACAATTACTCAGGTCTATGTAATGTTCTCCAGCTCTACAGTCCCAAAAGATCACTACTTCTTTTCTTACAAGATGTTGCTAACTGCAACTATATAAAACAATGCTACTAGAAACTCTGCAGACTCCTCCTTTCTCTCTTAGAATGCTAGAAAACAATGTCTTTCAAGTTTCCCTTAAAGGATCACCTAAAAGTACTTGGCTATGCACTTGCACCTCTCCTGAGATAACCTGAATGATCATCACTCTTTTTCAGCATCTTTTCCCCAAGTCTCTCTTTCGCTTCCTGGTATAACCACAATCTGATCTACTGCCCTTTGTACTTCAAAGCACGTCTTATGCTTATTGCCAACCTCAAAAAACTTTTCTGCCATAAACAAAAAGTTTTGTAACAAATTGCATTATTTGTCAATCATAAATAATCTGTTTTCAATTCATTGTCCTCAAATGGAACACTGTATGACATTTTTATTTTACAGTGTACTACTTCCATAGCAGGTTTAAAAAAATCTTTGTCAAATTGTGCCTATCTTATACTGACCTGAAATGTATTTATGCTTATTGTCAAAAATTTATTATCTATTGTTTTACTGTTTACCCGTTTTATTATGGAGTTTTTTATCGGGGCCATAGCTGAAAACTGACAGCTTGTCTACCCAGTTGGACCATTTGTGTAAATAAATGCAATATATGCAAAAATAAATAAATAATTGTCAAAGAGATGGAGTTGTCAACCCATGTACCAAGTTTCCTGACTACATGTTCTTTTCATAGTGGTATGTTATCTATACAGTATGATACAGGAAGGGTTGTCCACCAAAAATCATGACTTCACACTTTAGAGCATTTACAGGGTGGCCGTGGTGGTGCAGCAGTTAGTGTTGCTGCCTCACAGTAAGAAGTTCTCTGGTTCAATCCTCAGCTGGGTTGCCTTCTGTGTGGAGTCTGCATGTCCTCCCTGTGGATGTGTGGATTTCCTCCGGGTGCTCTGGTTTCTTCCCACATTCCAAAGACATGCTGTAGGTGGATTGGACACTCTAAATTTGCCATAGGTGTGACGGCATGCATGCTTGCACCTTCTGTGGAAATTTGGGCACTGGGCTGGCAACTTGACGCCATAAAACTCCACTGCCGATCATGAGTGGACAGGTGATCCACTAACTGGAAAAAGCCAGAAGAAGACACTTTATAGCATTTAATTGGAACCTATTTTTAGTCCACCAAGAGTTTAAAAGGGAAAGTTTATTCTTGAGGGATTGAATGTCAGAGGGTGACTAAACAACAACCCCCCTCAATTTTTTTTTCTGTAAACATTGTTAGCCAGAGGTCTTAAATTTCTGCTTGGAAATCTGAGAAGTAAAGGCAAAAGAAGAGAGATCCTAACACGAAGCCCTGAAGAGCACTACTGGCCACTTTTTCACTTTCTCATGAAGCATCTACAACTCACACTGTAGGGGTCTGTCTTTTAGATAGTTTGCTATCCAACATTTCACATTTGTTTTTTTTTAAAGTATTTACTTTCTTTATGATTCCAGTACGGGCTGGTATTGAAGACCTTGGCCAGATCAAGACGCATCATGTGTGCTGCATGGCCACCGTCTGCAGCCTCCATAACCCTTTCAAAGAAGTTTTCCATTCAACAGACAGAATCTAACCTTCACAAAACCAAACTGTAGGAGGTCAAGTCAAATAATATTCCTAATATAGTTTTTGAGGTAATTTACAATGTGTTTTATGGCAGAGGGAGGTTGTTAGTCTTATAGTTCTGTAATTACCTGAGTCAATTGTAAGAGACCCTTAAGAGGGGCATCACCACTGCAGTGTGTCACTTATTAGGGATGAAATGAGTAGGAAAACTTAGGTTAAACAGTTTAAGGAGTGGGTCTCAAGGAAAAGTTTAATGTTAGTAGTTAAGCAACCATGTATATTTCTTGGCCTCATAGAAGAAGTGTTTTTAGCCCTGGTAAACACTTTCAGTAAAAGATCTTTATGGGTAATTCGGGAGTAAGAGATTCAGGTATTTCAAGGCTTAGGATAGAAATCACAGGGTGAAATCAGCACTAAATTTGTTTGCAAGGGTATTGGCAATGTCTTTTGAATCAGGACAGGAGGCATCAATAGGAATAAGCTCAGAGCCATATAAAGTATTGGCTGTTAGTTTTTTAACATAGCTAACGAAGGATTATCTTTGTTTTCAGAGGCCAGCCTAAGTTTGTAAACATTTTCAAATTTTTTGTAATGCATTTGATATTTTTCTTTAGAAGAGGGGTTTTGGATCTGCTGTATAATTTAAGGAGTTTCTTTCTTTTGTTGTAAAGTTTGTTTATGATGATGGACCACCAGAGTGCTTTGTTTTTTTATTTTCCCATGCGACAGCTCTTAAACCACCTCCTCAATCTCAACCTCCTTTCCCCATCACAACATGGTTTCAGACCAAAACATAGCACTAGCACCGCCCTTCTGTCTTTCACTAACATCATCCAACATCTCCTAAATGAAGGCCAACTTGTGTCATCCATTTTCCTTGATATGTCAAAAGCATTTGACACTGTATCCCACCAAATTCTTCTTAACAAACTCTCATCACATGGCCTTAGTTCATCAGCTTTATCCTGGTTTTATAGCTATCTTTCCAACCAACAACAAGCTACCAAATGGGAAAATAGCCTTTCCTCCTTACTTCCCATCTCTGTTGGGGTCCCACAAGGATCCATTCTAGGCCCTCTACTTTTTACAGTTTTTACAAATAACCTCAGCTCTGCAACACAACTAGCCCCCATTGTCCAGTACTCTGACAATTCCACACTTATATGCTCAGCCCCCACCCCCAGGAACTCCAAATAAAAATACAGACTTCTTTTCAAGATCTAGAAAAAAACCTCACAGAACATCAACTTATTCTAAACTGAAACAAAACTAAGATAATAGTTTTCAGAAATAACAAACCCAAATCACAACAGCCCCCACTAGCAATACCCTCCTCAAATAGAACCATGATAGAACTCACAAACCAAACCAAACTACTGGGAGTAACAATAGACGACAACCTAAGATTTGACAGACACATTTCCCTCACTATCAAAAAAGTCCACTCCAAACTAGGCACCCTGTAGAGAGCCAAGAAATACCTTACAGAAAGTGCCAGACTAACCACTGCATGCTCACAACTACTGTCCATCCTCCTTTACGGTTCCCAAATATTTACTAATCTGTGAAAAACTGACCTAAACAACCTAGAATCCCGTTACAACAAAATTGCTAAATTTGCCACAGGACACACATATAGAACCCACCACTGCACTGCTCTTTCCCAACTCAACTGGCTAGGACTCCCTAACCTCCTATTACTCAACCAGCTGTCCCTAGCCCACAAATCTATCCACCGACCTAATGACTGCCCTGCGCTTTCTAAGTTAATCCAGCTCAGTGAATACCTCAGAATACTTAGATCCTCTAATAAACGTATGCTAACGGTTATTCAACCCCACAACTCCCATGGAACCTCCCTCTAATTTTTCAAAATTGTCAAGCTCTGGAACACTCTTCCTCAAACCATAGCAACAAATCCTAACTATTACGAGTTCAAACAACTCCTAAAAGAACATCTAGCAAACCATTGGCTTTGCACCTGCCAAACACCTATATCTCCTAACTCTGCTGCTTCTTATCTCTTGCTTAACCCCCTGGCTTCTGTTCTTACCACCTATCTAAACTTCTTTCAGTTTTCTGTCAGCTACTAGTTTTTTGGACAGTGGTCCTAGACCATCTTACTGATTCTTATATCTGTATTCCATATCTACCACTGTTATGTGTTCTGTATACAACTTTATCTCCTAATTTCACTGTATATCCATGTATTCTGTGTACATCCCGCTATATTCATCTTTTATAGTAATTAATATTGCAAGTTTTATTACACTGTGACAATGGCTCAAACTTATGCCTATAGTCAACTTTGTTAACTTGTTTAATTATGTTTTAGTATTATTTAGTCTGTAACTGTTAATTGTATATCTGGAGCTTTTCTCCCAGTGTCTCCGCTGAAAATAGGCTTCTGGCCAGTCGGACATAACCCAATAAACAAATGTAATAAATAAATAAATAAATAAAAATACTTTTTTTCTGGTAGTGACAGCTAGCTGTATGCATTTTTCTAAATGAGTGTAGTTCCTTAGTTAAGCTTGCTGTTTTATCAAGGTCGGAGCTTTGAAATCAAAAGCGAACTTTTATATTTCGTCCTAGAGCAGATTGCGGCCCTCACATTTTAGTCCTTGAATTCAGTGGGGTTTGCTGTAGGGGCTTTGAAGAATTTAAAGGAGAAAGTCAGACATCACTGGGGAAGGAGGTACCAGAAGAGTATTGCAAGAGGCAGCCATTTTTGTAATTATCAGATCAAGAATGCTGTGTCCTCTAATAGATTTGTTTGTTTGCCAATTGTTCAAGGGAGTTTTTTTTTTTTATAGACTCACTGAATTTTTGGGCATATCCTACATTGGAGGCATAGATGCCCCAAGTTTATTGAAGGGTAGGTAAAGTTGCCAACAATAATAATGTTTTTATTAACAAGGATATCATTTAGAAAACTATGCAATCTTGCAAGGTCATCAGGGGACAAAAGTGCTCCATAATAAGGTTGTAAATGATAATTAATCCTATCTAGACTGATCTGTAACTTAATGAGTTTAATTTGCAGATTCCTAGGAATCGTCTGGAGAAAATATTTTCCTTGACAAATACAGAGACTGATGCACAGTTGCATTTGGTCTAAAGACAGGAAAAGCACAAATCCCAGGTATGGAAAAACTGTCGTCTGTACATTTAGGCCAAGTCTTTGTAACTACAGAGACATAGATTTATATGTTTTGCAAATGCAGGATTGCCTCACAGTCAGGCAAGTTATTGTTTAGTCTTCTGACATTTGGGAGAGCCAGCTTTGTGGGATCCAATTTCAATTCAAATATGTCAGTTATACTGGAATGTCCTTCAGCTGGACTTTGCCTATAAAAAGGCACTATGGGCAAAGGCTTTAGCCAGTATAAAAAAAAAAAAACTTTAAATGAGACATGCTGTCCATCCTTATTGAAGGAAACTAGACTGCCAAGTATCTAATCCCATGATGACACATACTGAATTCCCCTGGAATGACATCAGCTGTTCATCCAGCTACTGAAACCAATTATCTTTTCATTATATCTAGGCATCATTCAACGTGAAGAAAGGCGTCCTTTCAGGACTATTGTCTTACCTGCACTTCTAACATGTGAGGAAATTTCTGACATATGTCTCTGCATCCCCCTTGGGGTTTTACACCTCATGTTGTTCACTCCTGCAAGTATCATTACCATGTCATGGTCGTATTTGTCAGAAGTTAGAGTCCTTACAGTGCTTTTAATGTCAGAAGTTCTGGCACCTGTAAGACATCTGATTGCAGACTTCTCTTTGCCCAGCTTTTTTAGTGATGACTCATCTCATATACCCTGTATCACCTCTGAAAAGACCAAGGTGTTGATAGCCTGTGTCTCGATGATGACCCGGTACATACACTGGGTTGCACCCATGGATGCATCTAGCACTGGGGGTGTTGGTACCTATGCCATCTTCATTCCACAATATACACACACCCACATGGTGTCAGACATTGCTGACTAGGCCACACAGGGTGACACACTACTCTAACTTCATGTGACCTCACCATCCTGCCCTTCATGTGTGATGTGTGTGTGTGTGTGTCTTGGGTGGTGTCCACAGACACAGATGGGTCTGGATACCGGAGCTTCTCTGCACATTTCCCATGTCCATCACTAATACTGTGCTCCCTATCCATGCCAGCTATTCACCGCTGTCATTGTCAGAGTTGGACCACACTCCGACATCAGGAAGTGAAAGTTATATGATGATAGAGCTGGACAGAGCATCACCCTTGAAGACAACAAAATGCAAACCCAGTGAAAGTGTAATCCAACACCTTTATGCCACGCCCAGTGCAGAATGAATAGGCACAGGAAATAGTGGCAATAGTGGCCAATTCAACCTTAGCTTGTGCAGCTTCTCTTGTAGCTTATATTCATCTTGATCTTAATGTACAGGAACGACACACGTGTCATGTTTAGTGATAAAGGTCTCAAACTAAATTATACACATTCTAAAAAAAAGAACACACTCAACAAATGGGGCCCCTCCTGTTTATACTTGTGAGTCTCTCAACAACTCAGCATCAAGATCTAGCGCCCTACCACAGGAATGTGAATACTCCAATTCCCCATTCAGGGGACCAGGAACTCCCTCCACTCTAACAGTGGTAGTTCATGAGATGGGCAGCTGCCTGCTGCCCTACCTTCCTGTGCAAGGTGGATAGTGCATATTTTTATGTCAGATATCATGTAGGTTGCCCTACATTTGAACTGATCAAAGGTATGATCTTGACCACTGACACCATTAGCACCTGCTTAATTATCCTGACAAACACAGTCACAACCAAGCCAGTGAATAGTCTCTTTCCCAAGAAGCTGCCAGCTATGGAGACAGAGAGCCTGCAGCAAAGCTTCATTCTCTATGTGGGACGACTTGCTCTTCCTTACCATCCACTGTCAGGAACGCTATGTGGAGAAAGAATACATCAAGTGAGTATGCCATTAAGGACTGCTTCTCAAGATAGGTTATCTACAGTGTAGCACCCATCCTGTACACTTGATTAGAAATTGTAATACTTAGACACTGTTGTAAACTATACCACCTTCCCCCACTAACAGGAACAGAAACACCATCACAAATAACCAAACCAAAAACACAGACATACAAACCTAACCCATGGAGTTAACTGTACCCCCACAGTCAACTATATGGCTTTCTTCCACCCCAGATGTCACATTACAGTGGATTTTACATTCTGCAGCATGTGCCCTTCCATGTGTATACTCTTGTCTTACTCCGTTTGTGATCCCATTACACAAAAACACATTCAGCCATAACCACAATAGGACTTAGTCTAAAGCTATAGTGGTATAATGTTACTGCGACAGTGCTAAGTTCATGTGATACACAGGTATGTGTGTATGGAGTTACAGCTATAAATGGGTATGTGCATCTGGAATTAATGATATAAACAGCTATGTGTATCTGGAGTTAACGCCATAAACAACTATGTTCTATGCATCAAGTATTTCTACATTAATTAACAACTACAAAAGTTAGAAGTGTAGGGAAAATTTTGCAAATGCCTTCAGCAAATAGTACTTCTGCTATATTCAGTGTTAATTAGCTTCCACAGATGGTGTTCATTTCCCCATCAAAGATTTATGTTTATTCCATAGTTCAATGAGCCTCTCTGCAGCAGCCAGAGTTACATCATGCTGATTCAGAACTGTGAGATAAATGATTATAGAAATGAAGGCTCAGCTCATAACTGTCTGTGGTTCACTTATTCTATACATAACTCCCAGAAACACGGTATTGAGTATAGTTTTATACAGAGCCATATACACATTAGCACCACCAAGGCATATTATGCACGCATACTTGGGCATATTCATTTCAGAAGAAGGTTCTCTTCCCTTGACTGTTTCATCCTTCTAGAAAGGAGTCCCTAAAGAGTGCTGTCTGTTTACCATGTGAAGTACATACTGTAAAGCATGACTGTGATTGACATATTTCACACCTTCCATTCCCTTTTTACTCATTTTCAAATTGTATTGTCTATGTGAAAACATGCCACTGGGCATGCTGTTAAATGGCTTGATGTTGTACAGCAATTTTCAGAACAGGAAATGGGCATGACTGTGAAATTCCAGCCACGACTCTTATATGAGACTACGTTTATGGCCATGGCTTCTGAAGGCATTGGTACTTGCAGTGCACCATTATGGTATTCACATGAGAAAAAGGTCTTTCTCTTCCTGCTTCATAGAGACCATTGGTACTGTTTGCTGGGGGACTATTATGAGGGTCCCTAGTGTAAACTAGATGCCTTACTCTGTCTTGCCAGGGCACTTATGGATGGCATTGACACTCCCCAAACTGGTAAGTAGTGCAGGCACCACTACAGTGACCTAAAGAGGTGCCATCCAAACCTTCTTTAACAGTGGGAAAAAGGGGTCACAGCTTGAGCTGCTGACATATACTATAAGTACTTTTTTTTTTGGGGGGGGGGGCTATCCTACCAGTCTGGATTGTGCAGTACTTATGTATTTCTATAGCTGTTCCACAGCCTAGGAGATCGTGGTGGAGATCATGGTGGAGGATGCCAAGCAGTAACAGATAAGGCTGACCCTCCTTTCCAGGTGCAGAGGGTAAATACAGCTGCTTTGCTTGAAGTACAGTTATCCTTTCCTCGGTATAACTATTGAAGACACTCACCCGTAAATCAATACAGACTTATTAGACAGTTAAACTGTGGGAATATGTTACCAGCTTTTCATCAGTGTGCATAGCCTTTCAGCTTTTTATGTCAGGTAGACCACTGCAGTACCCTGTTACCATGTGTGCTTGTAGATAGGTTTATAGGTGTATAACAGACTAATGACCACTAGGGCCTTTATAAGCCTAGCTGTGCAACATCTTATATGTTTTAGATGTTTATATAAAGGGTAATTGTTGGTTATGACATGATTTACTGACTACCTCTGTCCATCAGAGACATAGGTACCAGAATTTTGGCTTTCTCATACAATGGTTCAAGTTACACTTAAATAGTGTTAGGGAAGGACTTTGCTTCACATGGATGGAGAGCCTATTCCAGAGAATGGGAATTCTCTGAGGTACAAATCTGTCTCTCCAGCATGTCCTTTTTATGACAGAGACACAATGTAAGTCTTTAGATCTAGTAGTTCTGATGCTGTTTGTTTTACCAATGTGCAAAAGGGAGTGGGGTCCAAGGATGCCTTATATGCCAGGCATAGATTGCCACTCAGAAATGTCTAGGAGACCAAGTACAGAGATAGGACTTTGATGTGATCTACATAGGATATCATGTTTATGTCCTAGATTCATTTTGTAAGGATCCTTTTCAGACATTCCAGTTGCATATGTCTGGTCAGGTACATACCAAAGGGAGAATTATACTCAATGTTTGGTCTGATGAAGGCCAGGTGTAGTGGTACAATGACTTCCATAGACCTAAATGCTATGCCCTTACTTTTAAGTTAAGCAACATAGAAAGATTTCCTTACCCCATTTGGACAAATGTTGGTTGAAGGCCAAGTTACTCTCTACATGTTTTTCCAGATCTCTGACTAATGTGTTAACTCTTAGGTGTTTTTTATCGATGGCATAGTTTCCCAGGGTATCTAACTTCCCAAAAGGTACTATAATGCATTTTTGGTATTGAATTTGAAGCAGTAGCTTTGGCACCAGCCATTTGCCTGTGTTAGACCCTTTTCTAAGATGTTTGCATCTTGGGTGGATTCTGTGACTGCTACTAGTTTCCAATCACCTGCAAATGAGACCTTTGACATTCTCCTTGACTTCTCAAACATTGATGCCAAAGAGGAGTAGGTCCTGCGCTGAGCCCTGAGGGACTCCACTGGTGACCATCCTCTTTGTTGAGATGGTTTCATCAAGCCTAACTTCCTTTGTCTTCTCTGTGAGCTAGTTGGCTATCCGGTACTTTTTGTAGAGATTTATGCTTAGTCCCATAAGTCTGATAACAATGCCAAGTGGATTAGTGTATCAAATGCCTTAGCCAGGCCAAGGTAGGTAATATTCGCCATTTTACTTTTATCCATTGCCTTGTGACACTCTCAAAGAAGACCACCAGGTTCAGTAGGCATGACCTTCCTTTGACAGAGCCAAACTGTGCTGTATCTGGATTCTGAAGATCTCCTATGTCTTTGTTGATCATTTCCATGATATTTTTTTTTCATGGCCTTGTATCTAAGACTAGTGATACTAATGGGTCTGTGGTTTCTGAGATCTGTTGATGTTCTGCCCTTATAAAGAGGCATGACTGTTGCAGGCCTCCATTCTCTTGGGAAGGAGCCTGTTTTGAGACTATAGTTAAATACTAACTCCAGGTCATGTTTTAGACTATTCAGTAGGCATCACGGGTCATTATCAGGGCCTACTGAGGCTGTGTTCTTGGCCTTAGCAAGTGCAGCCAGTATATGCTCTATATTTATAGTTGGAGGTGTTATGTCTGAAGGTATTTCTTGGGGGATGGCTGGGGTGAGTGCAGGGGATAAAGTTGGAACTGAATTTGTCAGCCAGCAGATTTGCTATATCACCTAGCTGAGAGAATGTGGCACCATTAACCACCCATTCAGCACACTGCTGTGTGCTAACTTTGAGTTTTCTGACATAGCTGAAGAAGGCCTTATGGCTCTCTTTTGCTTTAGAGGCTATCTTGTTCTCAGAATTAGTTTTATTGTACTTAATCTGCCCTCTTAGTTGCCTGTTTGATTTGATGAGAGAGTTCTTATCTTTACGGGAGTTACAGTTCCTGACATACCTCCCTACCTTACCGAATTACTCGTTTTTTACTGAGTTTTCTGGTCCAAATAATGGGGTGCTATGATTCCCGAGTGGCACCCCTTCATTTTCGATTTTTTTTAAGTTTTTTTTTAATTCTTTTTTTCTTTCGCATTTTTGAGCTGACGTCATCACATGCGCAATGATGTCAGCTCCATCAGCCTGTCGGAATTGAGCTGAAGGGCTCACATGCACAGATTTCCAGCTGTTTGAATGGATCTGCAAGGAAACAACTGCTGCTGCAGAGCTCTACATGGAGAAAGGAGTTTATTTCTGAGCTTCTGCTTGGGATCTGCAAGGAGCTCTACACATGGAGAACATTTCTGTGACTATGAACAGAGAGAGAGAGTGAGTTATTTATTTGTGAACAGAGATTTCTGGTGCTTCACAGAGTTGCTTAAGCCACACAGAGTGAGTTACTTATTTGTTAATGGTCCGGTCCTGCACTGAGTTGCTTAAGCACAGACTAGAGTGAGTGATTTATTTGTTAATGGTCCAGAAGTTGCTTTTGCTTTCTAAGGTTGCTTTGCTTAAGCCGCACATGGTCCAGTCCTGCACAGAGTTGCTTAAGCACAGAGTGAGTGAGCTATTTATTTGTTAACGGTCCGGAAGTTGCTTTTGCTTTCTAAGGTTGCTTTGCTTTAGCCGCACACGGTCTGGTCCTGCATGGAGTTGCTTAAGCACAGAGTGAGTTATTTGTTAACAGTCCGGAGGTTTCTTTTTCTTTCTCAGGTTGCTTTGTTTAAGCAGGCACACGGTCTGGTCCTGCACGGAGTTGCTTAAGCACAGAGTGAGTTATTTATTTGTGAACGGTCTGGAGCGGAGGTTGCTTTTGCTTAAGCCGCTGAGTGCTGGTGTAGAATTAGTGGCATTAAGGTGATTGATCTGATTGGTGTAGCTCTGTATTTGACATGTCCTTATAGGATTCTGTAATTTTTTTTCCAGAAAAATGAAAAGAATCTTTTAAGGTTTGAATGACCAGGTAGATAAAAGTCATGTGTGATTGCTCAGAGAGCTGGGTAGAACTTGTACTGTGCATGCTCAGGAATATGGGTTATAAGGATATCTGGAATAGTGTTTTTGCAGCCTTGAATTTGCTCTGTTGTTCCTTCATTAAATACTTCTGTCAGACTGAAAGAACTAAATGTAGTGTTAAGATAGTGTTTTAATTGATCAGTTCCAGTCAGGTTTGGTGTCACTAAGAACAGTTAACTTGTGATGCTTGGCAAGCCCTGTTAGCTGCCTTAGTAGGTCTTTTAAGGCTACTAAAGAGCCAAGAGGATATAGATTGCTGTAACTAAGATTTTGTGAAGAATTACCCATCATTATCTTGATAAGTATCCAGTTTGGGTCAGTGTCGGTACTTGTGTTAGTTTTAGCAGTGTGTCTTGGTGAGAGGTTGGAGGCTTTTTGTACAAGAGTACCTCAATCCTGCCTAGATCCTGGCTTGTGGTCCTGAAATAAGTGATAGATAGCTGCAATATTAGGTGGTATCCAGGAGTCATCTTTGAACCACAGTTCTGAAATGCATAAAATTTGTGGGTGTTATTGAGAAAGCAATAGCTGTAGTTTCCCCTAAGACAAGCTATTGAGAAGACTGATTTTCTACAAGTAACATTTGGCAATATAATGTTGTAATTGAGGATTACTGAGTTTGTGTAAAATGCAGAAGCTGGAAAAGTGGCTGGCCTTGGATTAAGCCAAATAGCACCTGCCAGTACTCCCAGTAGTGGCTAAAATTCATGTTTAATTTATAGTGTTATTGTTATTTCTGCAGGAGATAGAAGTTTTTCATATATCTTAAATTATGTTTAAAAGTATGGCTTTGTGTACCTGTCACCTAGTAAATATTTGAACTGGAATAAATGGCTGTCTGTTGTAAGTATGGTTCTGCATATGCAGTTTTGTAAGATTTACAGTTAAACTCTGTACTAAATAATGAAAATAATATACAGAAGAGCATATTTGAAACTATATTGGGATGTGTAAAAGAGTACTGCCAGCTAAAATATGAACCAGAAAAGAAGTGAATGAGTTGATGTGAAAATGTAAAAAAGTGGTTGATAAGGAAAAATATGTTTTAAGAGGGCAAGATAAAGGCAGGATAGTGAGTGTGTAGCAAAGCAAGTAAAAAAAAAGTATTGCCTCCTGCGGTGGCTTAGGGATGGCTAGTGACTATGTCCCTTTTGGACAGGGATGGTTTGTAAGATACTCAATGCCTAGGGACACATCCATGCCATCCTCTTGCCCCTACGGGTCATATATTGGGTAAAATCAGGTTATATTTGCTAGTCTTGTTAGGGATCTTAAACCATTAGCTTAGTAACATCCTATGAATGGATGCAAGTGAGAGGGTAGAGAAGTGGGACACCAGTCAGATCATATCAAAGTAATCAGTGTATGCATGATGCTTGTACATGCCATGAGTAAATGTTTTGAAAGGTAGTTAGATAAGTAACTAAACATTTAATAAACCCATTTCCAATGAAGTTAAAAGAATTACTAAATACTCTTCAAAGCAGCTCAGGAAGCTCATACACAAGCCTGCTAATGCTGCCAAACAAGAGTTAAACCAAAGTACTGTGGGGCAGAATAATAAAAAAAAATGCATGTTCAGAGAGGGGTACAGTTTTGTATAAATAGTCTAAAAGAACACCGCAATCACATATGCACAGGTAGGGAGAAAGAATAGCAGAGCAGTACACAGCCGTCAGGGGACAACCACACTTTTGTAAGGCACTAAAGATTAAACTGCAGCCATTTAAATCAACAGTGTTCACATACAAAGTTAAAAGTCCTTGCATCTAAAAGGTTGGAGGTCACTTATGATTAAATGAGAAAATGTGCAGAGGACACAAATTAACATAAGCTGAGTGACAGTCGTCATTAATTTCATCTTCCTGTAATATGATTTGCTTGACACTTGACAATATTTTTTGTGATGCAGCCAGCCTCCATGGAGTGAATTACAAAGCAGTGCAAAGATCAGATACATAATTAAAGGCAGCAAAAAGCATTCAGTGCTAATTGGTAGCAGAAACAGTGCACCAGCTATAAAGAGGAGCATGGCATTCAACCATTTTACAATAGTTTTAACCTCATAAATCATTGTATAGTCTTACTCTACTAATACTTTGAGTACACAAAAACAATGAGTAAAAAGTCACACAGGAAAACCAATTGTTTAAAAAACACAAAAAAAATTTCCACTGCGTGATATGGTGTGCGTGCGTGTGTGTGTGTGTGTGTGTGTGTGTGTGTGTGTGTGTGTGTGTGTGTGTGTGTGTGTGTGTAATTTGACTTTTATCATGGAAATGTTCTGAATAGGGCAGTTTTGTCATTACTGGTTCATGCATTTTGTTTCATTGCCAGAGCCCAACATTGACCCATCCAATCGACATGTGTGTGTGTGTGTGTGTGTGTGTGTGTGTGTGTGTGTGTGTGTGTGTGTGTGTGTGTGTGTGTGTGTGTGTGTGTGTGAAAGTAGACTTTTATCATGGAAATGTTCTGAATAGGGCAGTTTTGTCATTATTGGTTCATGCATTTTGTTTCATTGCCTACTGAAAAAATGTTTAAACAGTAAATTTAAAATGCGCCCTAACTTAAGTCTGACAAGTGTGCTGTATTATACAAGGAATATATTTTAATAAAGTCAGGAAGGTGTATCAAAGAACGCATGTATGTTTCTTGTTTTGTGTGCAAGGGGCCTATGATTTGAAAACAGCCCAAAGGTAATCTTTATGCACCACTGGCCAGATTCATTTTCTTTGGATGTGGTGTGGGTTTCAATGCTCTTTCAATGAATGTGAGTTTCAAGGGCAGAGAAGTTTTAATGCCAAGTCTATTTTCATTGTGAGACAGTATTGCTTTATTTAGCAGATATCTATTAATGTGTGTGCGCTGTGCTATAAAATGTAAAAATAAAATCTAAATAATCATTGTAGAAGTAAAGCAGTATTCACATTTGTGTTTATGGTAAATGGGGTGAAATAACCATGTAATGGGACATTGGAATGGCTGCAGGGGAACTCTGATGCTATATTTTGGCTCTTTTCTTCAGTTTGCATTTGAAAGTTGGTATCCCACAATTCCATTAGAGTAGGCGGGTTATGTAATTATGTATGCAATTTTCATGTTAATCAGCATACAGATTTGTACCTATTTTTCATGGGCCTTGTCCAGATATTTGATGTTTCCAGGTTGGGAGGTATGGTTCCTGAGTTTAGCCATATTTTTTTTTAATTTTGTTGTATGACCTATTTAATTTTGGATGCCACCAAGTTGGTTTGTTTTTGGAGTTAGTTTTGGACTTACTTCCGGCATTTACATAGTTTTACAGTGCTTCTGTGAGCAATTCTGCTTAGGCTGCTTTGTTCTCGGAGTATGGAGGAGCAATACATTTTGACAAACTGCCGCTTAATAAAATGTAGCTTGTGTTGGAATGGTTCCTATCTGTTACTGGGGTTATTGAGCTGATTTTGATTTTTCAGGAGACAAGTTTATATTCAGACCTTACCAGGGAGGATGTGATATTGGGGAGAGGGGTGCAGTGTTCTCCCATATTTGTGAGTATGAGGTCTAGTATGTTAGAACCTGGTGAGGCCATATACACTAACTGGTTAAGGTTGTTTGTATTTACAAAGTCCAGGAATCTCTGTGCCTGCAGATTTAAGGCCATATAGGATTCCTAGTCTATAGAGGCATAATTAAAGTCCCCCATGAGTAAAATGTTAGGCTGGATGGTGAGTGTCTCCAGTAGGCCTAAGTATGCACTACAGGATTAGTGAGACCTAGACGGTGACCTATAGCATGCTAGGATATGGTACAGGATTTTATCTATGGTGACCTGCACATGGAGAAACTCCAGTGGGTCATCTTGCTTATCCAAACTAGAGGTATGCTTATTATTGATGTAAATCGAGACACCTGCACCTTTAGTCCCTGTCTGTGCAGTTACAAGTCTAAAAGTGTGGAAGGCACTGAAACCTTGCACTTCTAGGGTATTCTCTGCTGCTTTAAACCATATCTCAGCAACTGCACACCTGTCTGTATGCTTATGGTGAGGAAAGCTTGGAGGGAGTGTAGTTGTTTGGTTTAGGCTCATGGAATTGAGCAATAACACCTTGAGATTCAGTTGAGTTGATTTTGCTATGTCGGGAGATTTGTCAGTTTGGCATTGCCTAAAAAAGCTTCTATAGAGAGGATAAAGTTTTAGCCAGTGTTCAAAAGCCTAGACTGGACAGGTGAAGACCATTCTTGGCAAAGCAATGTGGCCTGTTAACTATGTCTTCCCATGCTAGCAAATATTGGATCCCCTTCGAATGACACGAGAAACTCAGCCAATTGTTAAAATTAATCATCTTTTGATCGTATCATGGCATTGCCCTTGGTGTACACAATATGCTACTCAATTCTAGGGTCATACCAGCCTGAGGCACATAGTCAGAGACACCTACAATACATCGCTTCATATAGTCTAGTGGAGGAATGTCTCAGGTTCTTTATACCTACATAGGCTATGATATAATCATACTGGTACCTGTCATGCAGTGACTTGAGTGCATTCGTAATTTGGTGTATCCAGGCAACTAACCATTATCTTCTCTTTCTTCAGCCTGGTTAGAGAGACATTATTATGTCTTAAAATGGAGCCCCCTTTGATTAGACACCTTGGAAATGTGTTTGCTTGCCTTATGGGCTTTGTATTTGGGCCTCCACTGAGTGTGGTTCTATGTGTTGATTTTCTTGAATGCTTTTGGGTTTGCTGAGGATAATTTTTGCCAATCGGCAGTTTAGGAGATCTTTGTTGTTTAGGAAGATTGCATTTAACAGCTTCAGCATACATTGGTCTATGTTTGTGAGTTGTATGATATGTGAGATAGGTGTTCTATCGGGTCTATATTGAATCAGGGAACACTTAAAAAAGTGAACACTGATTCATCGACCCTATTACAGTGAACGCTAAAAATACCAAACACCCGGAACAGCAAATTTTTACTCAGGGAAAAAAATCGCTGGGCCGGTTTCAGAAGTTTGCCGTTTCCTCCACTGTGGTGCGATCTCGAAGTTGGTATATTTAAGTAGGTGGTGTGTGGGTGGCACAGCCCCCTCATTCGGGGGTGTGGGGGACAAAGCCCCCCCCCCACAATAAATAATGTTTTAAGTTTTTTTTTTTTTTTTGCGGAACAGCAATTTTTTTCCCTGGGGAAAAAATCGCTGTTCTGAGTGTTCAGCATTTTCAGCATTCACTGAACTACAGTCAGTGATTAAGCATTTGCTTTTTTAAGCATTCGCTTATTTAATATAGACCGGTTCTGTCTGTGGTTTGACACCCTAATGTGTGCTTATATGCAATAATTTAGCATCCAGTGAAACTGAGTATATGAACCTCATGCATATTGTATCTGTTACTTTAAGGATTAAGTGGTTGCCAGTGACCAGGAGATAATTGCTACATTGTCTCAAGATGCCTATATCCACCAACCAGGCTGCAGAGAAGTTTGGAAATTATATACCCATGTTGTCCAGTCCTTGAGTTGGTGAGTTACAAGCGTGTGGCATAGGAGGGCTAACAGAAAGCTATTAAGGGTGGTATTAAGGGTGCTTTTAGGGGAGAAGAGGCAGACTAGGCTATAAAATGCCACATTCTAATACATTTTAAAGGTATTGCCCCTTAACGTACAAACTAGGTGCTCTAAGCTTGTCAGCAAGCATGGTAATTGTTCTATGCTTACTGCCTAACAGGGTCCAACTTCATGAGGAGTTATATAGGGAAATTTTGCTTGTAATTGTTTGCATTTGTACAGGGCACCGGCATGATGCGTCAAATTTATACCAGCACTAAAAATACAGAAAACTACTACCAATAAAAAGGCTAAACTTAGAGCCCTTTTGTGTGTTTCCAAACTCAGATAGACCAGGTAAACACCAACTGACCCTAGATCAATAATCCATGTCCTCCTAATGTAAAAACACAGTCAAGGCTTGTCCAAAGTGCAATGCTACTACAAATAAACTTAATCAAACCTAAACAACTAGCTAGATAGCCCTTTTAGAAGGCGATTTCAACAGAAACAGTCAAACAGCAGCAACAGGAGAGTGAAATGTACTTTTTATAAGTAAAGCAGTTAAATGCAGAAACAAATCAGGGAAACAGCAGAGATGTGTTTAAATAAGTTATAAAGAAGTGCAATTTATCAATCAAAAGCAGCCTTGCCTGGATGGCACTAGATGCAAATAAAACTCTTTAGGACCACAGGCTTGTAATAAGTGCACTACCCTGGTAAACAAAATAAATAAATAAATACATTTTGGGGTGTGTCAGAATGCCTCAAAAGGTAACACCTTTGCCTTTCATGTTGCAAGATCAGAATGTTGTGGGATCCATTCACACCTCAGGTGCTTTTATTTTCATTCACGCCTCAGGTGCTTTCATTTTCATTCACACCTCAGGTGCTTTCATTTTCATTCACGCCTCAGGTGCTTTCATTTTCATTCACGCCTCAGGTGCTTTCATTTTCATTCACGCCTCAGGTGCTTTCATTTTCTTTCCCGCCTCAGGTGCTTTCATTTTCATTCACGCCTCAGGTGCTTTCATTTTCATTCACACCTCAGGTGCTTTCGTTTTCATTCACGCCTCAGGTGTTTTCATTTTCATTCACGCCTCAGGTGCTTTCATTTTCATTCACGCCTCAGGTGCTTTCATTTTCATTCACGCCTCAGGTGCTTTCATTTTCATTCTTTCTTTCCTAATGTATTTATTTATTTATTTTGTTTACTGAGACAGTGCGCTGATAACAATAGAGCATTTGCAGACACAGCATTGGTGAAGAAATCCACAAAAAAATAAAATAAAACAAATTCACAGAGTAATCACAGAAGGTATATAATCCCATAGATGATTGAAACCATATGTAAATATTATTAACAGAGTAGAAAAACAAATGTGAAGTAAAACTTGGTAGTAAATATAAGGGGGAAGTGGCAGGTGACAGCACAGGGTTAAAGTGGAAGTGATGCAGGTGAGGAGTAAGTTATGTTATGTGTCCAGTGGAAAAGCACTTGCCATCAGATTTTTGATGGCTGTATCTTTTGAGACAAGCTCTGAAAGTGGGAAAGAGGAGACTTATTTTAGGTGAGGGGGAGGAATTGCCAGAGTTTCGGTACAAGAATGGAGAAGAAATGCTAGGTACAGTGCAGCTTGGTTTGGGGTGTCTGGAGTGAGGAAGTTAATTGGGAGAGGTTGTGAAGGTTGTAGGGGGTGTCTTTATTATGGGGTTTGGCTGCAAAAGGTGGAAAGTTACCTAGCTGATGTAGTTTGAAAAGAAAAGACCCTATGAGTAGCTCAATTCTGTTGGAATCTGGTAGGCATTTTGGTGATACAGTGGTTTTCCTGACGGGGGGAATTGGAAATTAATTGGCAAATTTTGTTTTTAATGGACTATAGAGTGGACACTAATTTTTTAAGAGGGTGTGGCTATGATAGGTATCCTGCATTCAGGTGGAGCAAGGAGGAGTCCATTGCTTATTGCAGCTCTAGCTGGTCCGCAGAGAAAGAGAGCTATCTAACAGGATCAGAATAAAAATAGAACTGATCTTTTTTTCCCCTGGAGGTTTCAATGTGACTTTGGGAATTAAGCTGTTTATCTAGCCATAAACTGAAGAATTTACAGGGCATGGTTATTTCTTGTTGGGAGCCATTGAAATCTACAATACTGAGATTTTTAGGAAAGCTTTTCAGCTTTTATGAGTGTTCAAATATCATGCTTTTTGTTTTGGAGGGGTTTAGAAGAAGCTTGTGACTGCTTAGCCAAGAATTAAGGGAGGGGAGGTCAGACTGAAGTTGGATTTGAATAGCTTAATCTGAGGCAATGGATCAATGAATAGCCATGGAGGTGCTGTCCTTCAAGAAACTTTCTAGTTTAATAAGAACAATAAAATCCTTGACTATTTTTGGACCTTTGCCCTCCTATTATATTCAACTCTACTGTTAGAAAGTTGCTTGTAAGAGACATTTTCTGTTAACATGCATTTTCTGAAGGATATAAAGGCTAAATCTCAAATGTCTGTCATTATTTAATAACTTCAACTGTGGTGGCTTGCTGGAAAATTAATTTGTTTATGTGGAAAAGACCAAAACTATGAGGCAAAAATCTGGATGGCACTAAAAAATAACAGCAATGGAGATTTTCTTTTCTTCATTGCTTCTCTTCAACAGCATTAATGTACTGTGCAAGCATGGGAACCTGCCTCTCATATGACTGCACAGTACATCAGAGAATGGCGAGCAAAAGAAAACAACACAGAGAACCTTCTGGCACAGTTATACAAAAATGTTATTTAAGAAAGGTAAGCAATTCCTTTCTTACAAAATGTCATCGTATAATAGCAATAATCCACTTGTGGGTATGGGTATATCAGGATTTATCCACAGTTGGCTTTGTTTAATCACTCGGGCTGCACCCTTGTAATGAAATCATGCCAGCCGTGGGTAAATCCTGATATACCCACACCCATTCATGGGTTATTGCTTAATAAATTACTTATTAATATGATGGTAAGTGATTAACAATATATCTAAGAACTTTCAAGTTCAAGTAAAAAATAAAAAAATATATTAAAGAAATATTGATTAAGTTGGTAAAGTAAACCACTAGAGCCTGGTGCTGCTTAAGTTATAAGCTACAAGAGTTATGAGACAGCATTCTTTGGCTCTTTAAACCAATACTTGAACTTATTACCCAAAATATGGCAAGGGTACATGAGTTACAGGCAGAAGAGAACATCTAGTTGCATACTAATATCCCTTTTGCACCTATTTGTAAACTATTATTCAGTAATGTTGCCTTTATTATTTATAAGGAATATAGAAGTAGTTTACTTAAATGTTAAAGAGCAATTTTAGAAGGAATAGTAATGTTACCTGAGACAGTCCATTTCATTTGCTTATGGAAAGATCTTATTGTTTTCAAAGTTGTTTGTGCTCTGAATTGCTTTAACTTCAGATTGAGAAGAACATTAACAACTCAGTTGTCACATCAGCATAGGCAATAGTCTCACATCTCTGAACAGAAGAAATAAATTAAGAAATGTAATGTTGGTCTCCTTACAGAAAACGCAAAGACACTGGAACACAGATGTGATGCAATATCTTTGATTGGACCAACATAGGTTTTGCAGTTACTCACGTTTTCATTGGCATGAGCCCTTTGTCAAGAGTTATTAAGTCAATGATGTTATGTTTTGTAATTACTCAAACTTTTGAGATGGCGTGTGCACTTTGTCGAGAGTAATTAAGTTACTGATGTTACTGCTAGTAACTTATAACTCCTGATGAAGATTCAAAATCATGAGTAATTGCAAAACGCATGTTGGTCCAATAAAAGGTATTACATCAAGTCTATGTTCCAGTATCTTTGTGTGACCTATAAATATAGTAATTAAGAATGGACCATGTTGCAGACCTTGTAGACAAGAAAAACTATGCAGGTGCTGTAGAAGGTAAGAAAAAAAATGTTCAGGTTTCTGTAGGAGGAATTTAATTTAATCTGCACAATTAATCTCAGTATATGGATAACAGATATAGTAATAACCATTATCTATTGAAAGAAGTAATTCAGTACCCAGTTACAAAGCTGCAAGGGTTACAATAACATAATGTGATAATGGGTAACATTCCTTGATGGATGTAGACCACAAAATAATATCTGTCAATGTTCTATTATGAATTGCAGAATCCTGAGCATTAGAAATGCTGAAAAATAATTCACAAGGGTGAAAAGTTAGCTTTAAGTGTTTTTTGCAGGGAACAAACTTATATATACCAACTCCACAGTTGCATCAACTCAAAGATGAGAGAAATCTCCCAAAAGAAGAAAATCATACCTGACGTGAACTCAAAAATCACACCAACAATGATTTCCCATGAAAGACAGCAACTGACCTTATGTTCCTAACCATCTTTTTCCTTTGCCAACTGATGCTCAATGAACTTCACCTCAACCACCTGTAGAAGATCCAGCTAGGCTTCTATACAAGACACATAGGTTTGCAACACTCCCTATAAAACAGAATCATCTCTTACAGTACAAACAACATTGAAGACTGAATAAAACAAAACTAGTAGTAGTAGGCAAGTTTCACTATGTTCACATAAAAATACAACTTTAGGGAAAAATAAAATAAAAGAAGATCTTGACGGGTGATACACTCAGCTACAGGAAATGTATCTTAGAAAACATGACATATTTAGGGTAAAGGGGTATCACATTAAACTGTATGAGGTCTGCATAGAAGAAGTGTGCTAGCACTATAGGAGAGCTTGAATGAAGTAAGCCTAGGTAAATTTAACTATTATGAAATGGAATGCAAAACTTTATTATTCTACTGATAAATTGCATTCCATTTTATTACATTGTATACTGCATGTCACATATTATAATTGCAGTTTAAATGTCGAACTAGGACTAAAGGATATAAAGAATAATCTTCCATTGGTTATAATTTGTACTTGACATTTAGAATACCAAACCTGGATTATTGCATGAGAAAGAGGATGTATTCATTCCATCTTTGCAGAGTGGTAGGTGTGTAAGGGGCATAACCCTGCATAGCTGCAAACATGAAGGAGTGCTTGGGGAGTTTATTTTAGGGAAATTAGCAAACTAGAAATTCTAGAAGGCAGTTTCAGCAATCAGTGTCCCAACTTATGTGCTGAAGTTAATTGCTACAGCCATGTCATACTTTTGGACACTGAGCAGATCATTACTAGTATGTGTTGTCTTTGAAAATAAGCAGTTTGGTGGGACCAATAGGCATCCATCTGACAAACATACTCTGTCACTGCCTGTCCTTTTCTGTCTTTTACTTCCTCTGTCCTTTTATCATGCTTCATTTTTTGCTGTTTTTAAACAACATCTGAACAACTCCATATTTGGCTGTTTTCAATTGTTTCTGGAATACACTTTGCTTCCAGATATATATGTTGAGGGCAGCTCTAGTTAAATTCAGTATACCCTCATGCTTTAACTTGATATCACCCTTCTGCTTTGCCCCCTTTGTCAGTGTCACCATATAAACTGCAAATTCTCTTTCACTTTCTCTGTCTCTCTCTATCTCTCTCAGTTTCACTCATATACTCTTATACTATCAGACATTCCCTGTCTCCATACTCTCTGGAATTCTCTGTCTCGCCGTTTCTCTTTCTTTTTCTCTTTTTCACCAACTCAGTGACCTTTCTGTAATCTTCCTGTCAAACTGCAGCTGAGTTTTAAACTATGTCGCAAGAGAGTGCTCTTGAAATGTACTATGTGAAATTCCATTCCAAATTTAATAAGGAATTTATAGCAGTCAGCTCCTTGGTGTGGTAAGATAAATGCAGGACATAGTACTGAGAAACACGATTGATATCTCACAACTGTCCAAATCTCAACTTTCCCATCAAACAATTTTAAAATTGATAAACTAATAGATTTACTGATCTGAAAATAAGTCAAATGAAATAGATACCAGCTGCTTACTTTGTACTCTATTCAAGTATGTCAATTTCACACTGCATCAAAAATTGATTCAATAGGAGTTTTTAAAATACAAAATTTTTGTGTAAATTTCTATTTGCTACACACCTGTAAAGTTTTTCCTTTCAGAAAGAATTTTGCATAATACAGAGAAGTATACATGTTTGGCATCACGAAGTACAAAGGAAACAAAACCCTTAAGTAACACGATGAATAAGCATATTTTGATCCTTTATTTTTTGTTGTACATATGGACTGTTTAAATGCATTATTTTTTATAATTTTCATCTTATTCTAGCTTTCATGCTGAACGTGAAAACAAATGTATCATTTTTGTATCTCCTGCTGCTGCTTCAAATGTTGAACTATGATGAAATCTCGGGTTTGTGCTTAGCAAATATACGTCTGTTTTGCAATCCACTGTTTATGTCTCTAAAATGAGAGAGAATCAGATGGATTTAATAAAGCAGTAGACGTTTCCCTGATTATTCTTTAAAGAAATAGCAAGGACAATAACAGTTGTAAAGTTTATTTATAGTTACTAGATATTTCTCACTTTGAGTGTGATTACAGCCATATAGTATCTACTTCAAACAATCAAAATTCATACTATTTATGCCATGTAATATATATAAGTAATTAGGATATTATTATAGCTGCCTTTGTTTAGAAAACACAGAATCGTTATCCACAAATAATTCCAATAACGGACTTGTACTTTTCTTTTTCATGTTTTTACGAATGATATTACAACTTAAAATAATATACTCACAGCATAATCAAACTACATAAAAGTTAGTTTTGGTTTCTACTCAGAAGTCAATATCCCATATGAAAACTATTCTATGCAGAAGACATCAGATCACATGGATTAGCCCTCAGAAGGAAGAAACTGTAATTGTGGATACTATTAATACAAGACAGATAGTCTAGTAACTGAAAACCTAAATAGTTTTGTCAAAATGGACTTTCGTGGAAAAAATGTTAAATAATTAAATAAATAAATACAAATATTGTTATGGACATTGTGAAAGGGGCCTCTGCCCTGACACATAAGAATACCATTTTTTGTCTGCAGATAAATTGCACATTTTAGAGGGCAGACTTCAACCGCAGGATCATTATTTAACCTTCATCTAGAAATGATTCCGTAATTAGACAGCAAGGTTCTTTTTCACTGAGATTACTGCAGCTTCAAACCATTTATTAATTTTATTTTGGATTACTGAAAGGCCATTTAGCCAGACTATTGAAAGCCCTTAAAGTCTCAGAATATGAGTCGTCACACATTTCTTTGTCAATAAGTTTGCCAAAAATAAAGCACAAAATCCTACATGCTTCCACATTAGATCCAGTCTTCATTATACTGAATAGGAAAAAGTCATGAAAGTCATTTCAGCTGTTCCTCTTACCTAATAAAGGCTGGATCCCTGGTCATGGTTCCACTCTGTCTCAAGTCTTTCGGACAAGATATTTTCAAAATGCTTAAGAGCTGGGTGTTGCCAGAACTGATGCCACGCAATGACCACAACATAGAAATGAAACACCATAGTTCTCCCTCTGTGGCTTTTCTTCCAACATTCTCAGATGAATTGTCTCTTACATTTCTTGGCCTCAAAGCAGGTGACAGTTGTAAACATGTCCTCTATGAACACCATGAACCACCTCTCCGTGTTATGGTACACGCCAGCATTTCCAGTCTTTGCTGGTTACAGTGCACGTGGTATTTCCAGATGATGCACAGAGGAGGGTTTTTCAGGGGCACTACCATGCTGATGGTATTCATTTATAGACTTCCTTCTCTTAGGAATGTGTACTGCATTAATAATTTTACGCAACTGCTTGGAATACCTCTTAAAATGAATAAACACCACTTGTTTGAATTTCCATCATAGCAGACAGTTTTGAATATGTCTGAAAATTTACCCTTAACAGGTAGCACACCTTCCTCCCATAATTTTATATTATTGTGAATGGCTGGGGTTTATATCTTGTCTACATGACATAGATATGCCCCTACAGTATATGCTGTCTCTGATGGACTAGGTATCCTCAGTAATTAAGACCTCTTATTGTCACCTTCAGATAATAAATAGGATCAGTTATCTAATACAGTCATGGGAACATGCAGTGGTCATTCAGGTTTTGGGTTTCCTCCCATATGGAATGCAGCACTTCCTTTTGCCTCTGTCTTTTTAATGTTTACCTTATTGGTCTGCACTGCAATTAGAATTCTTGTGCCAGAGTGCTGATTGTAACAAAGCCATTCCTGTTGTGTTGAAGCATTACTATCTGTGACGGTGATGAGGGCATTACAAATAAACTTCTCATTACCTCTTGAATCTGTGACTTGTAACTACAAGAACTTTTAATTCCTAACTGTCTGCCCTGCCAGATCTGTTTAGCAAGAGATGTGCTTCTTGTGATTCTCAGGACACATTTAATGAGCTCTGGTAGCCTTTGTTTTGCTTTAATGTTCTTGTCCTGTAGGTAATCTCAGGAGGTCCTCATATGCTGACTTATTTGTGGGTATATGGTGATACCTCAGAAGAATATATGTAATCGCTGTCATCAATGTTGTTTTATCATTCATTATTTTTTTTAATCTTTGTATAGTGGTTGACAAACACTTCCCGCACTCCACCTGGTATTTTAATTGTTTCCCTTCTTATAGAACCTTCTTTCTGTTTATACTATCTCCACTCCCCCACCTTTAATATTCCCAGTCTCACCTAGCCTGCTTCAGTTTTGCATTCAGTTCTTTACATACAGTATTCCATATGACAAAAAAACTTGTAAATACACTTCATCATTGACAAATGTATTTTAACTACCGTTATTTGAAATTACAATATTTCTCTAATTAGTAGTATTTCATAAGCGTACCATGACACGTTCTCATGTTTTCGGTCTACAGCATTGCATTTTTTTTACAGATTTGTGCATGTATGCTGCATCTAGGCTCATGTCATGACTGAAAAGGGTCTTCAAAAATAATGTTGCTTAGCTGGTTGCCAAATGTGAAAAAACACACATAAAATAAATACATACATAGATAAGTAAATGTTAGAAAAATAAACATAAACAGAGAAAGATTATATGAAATCTTCTAAATAGACTGGATCCTACCCTCTATTTCTTTAATTATCATCAAACCTAATTAATTCCTTATATGATATTTAAGTTAACATTTCGATATAATATGAGCATATTTAAATAAAGCTGTGCATTTCCCAGAATTTGCATTCTTTCTATAGTTATACCAGTATCATTTTATATATTTTATTTAATGGAATTAATTAGTTTGTATCTACCTGGCTCTAAACTGGCTATACTTTCCCCTGCTGTTTTGAATTTTACAACCCAGAACTAAAAATGCTACCATTATGTTAAAACAAAAAATACTGAATTTACTATCAGGCGACTTGGAACTGCATTGTATAGCCCGGTCTGAAGTTACTCATCTACCCTTCACAGGAGTAGCAATCTCCTTAAATCCTACCTTACATTACCTAATAGATGTCCTCCATTCATTAACTTATTTTTATATCTTCTTTTCACTCTTCAAGATTTAAAGGCACGGTCCTACTTCTTTTACCTACACTACTCATTAACAAAAGTGCAAAGGCCTAAGCCTGGCCCCCTGGTATAGAGAAATGAAGCCCTGACTATGAGCCAGTCAGCCTGTGTTCAGGTAGTTCATACATTTTGTATGTGTGTGAACTTATCAGGCTGAAAATTATCTTTTGTTTTCCAGAGCAACCATAGAAAGTAAAGAATGCTCCTTATATAAAGCCTGAAGAGGAGGGATCTGCTTTTATTGTGTATTTATTTGTTTTTGTTTGTTTGTTTGTTTGTTTGTTTGTTTGCTTAATTTGAGAGTAATGGGAAGGGAGGATTTGATATATTCAGGCCTAGAAATATCATTGAATGATGTACAAATATTGATGACCCCCTATAGCTATCTTTGTTGTAGGAAAAACTGTTTCCGCAGCTGTCTGATAATTAGCTAGCAACAATAAGGTACTGGTTGACAGCACTAGCAAATGAAGACTTGTTAGTTTATTTTAAGTTCACTGGAAGCTATTCATAGCTGTTTTTACACTGGCTTGCAAGAGAGACTTTTTTTTTTTTTGTATTTTGGGTTCTGAAGGGATACAGAGGTGTCATATTAATTTAAACAACTTTTAACCAGGAAACTGGTGGCACTGGCATTTATACAATACAAAATACTTACAGAATTATTTACCTAGGGAAGTACAGGTTAGACTCTCCAGGTCAATAGGCTGGAATTCTCAAGAAACAGTCCCAAAGGAAAAGATTAGTTTGCCTTTATTAAGTGAGGCCTATCCACTTAAGTTTTAAATTCTATAGATATAAATCTTAGAACTTCCCTTATCAATTTTAGTGTTATCTATTAAGATCTTCAACGCAAAGCCTCAGCACTCCTATATTTAAACTTTATTTATTTCCATTTAGCCTGCTAAGAGGCCATTCATAACACTCCGTTTTGACTAAAACTCACACAGTTTGGTCAATAAACATTCTGTTCTACTTTTGCCCTAGCCTAGATTTTTGAAAAGTATCCATTTGCTACCTACATTGCTAGACTCTGAAAGGTGTCAAGAAAGGAGATCACAGTTTATCCCTTACATATCTGAATAAATCCATCTGTTCAGCAAAATAAATCCCTAAAAAAAAGCAGAAACAAAATATCCAGAGGACTTAAACTAGTCAATTAATATTGTCTGTGTGGAAGCTAGCATTGCAGCCTATTTTGAACAACAACAGGTAAGAAACGAATAAAAAAAAAACTCTATATTTTTATACTTGTCATTCACAGATACATGAACTTTAGTTAAACTGATAAATTTACATTTAGCTTAATACCCGTAGACAAATACACACACACACAGACACTACTGCACAACATACATACATACATACATACATTGAGACATACACACAGATGCACACAGATACATACATACACACACACACACACGCATGTATTTACACACATACATTCCCCCTCTCTTGCTGTTAAATAAAATAATTTCATTTTTAATTGCTTACTTATTTTTTCTTAAAGTTTATTGAGTTTAGTTATGAAAAGTTAAGCTATGAAATGTTGCTGATCAAAATGTCACCTTTAAAATGCCGCAAGCATGAAATGATAATCGTGCAGGTGGTTACTTATTGGGCATCGCTTCACTGACTGGAGAGAAAACAACGCATTCACCACATGAGTCTGCTATCAACCAAAAGCAAGGCAATGAAAAGAATGTGTCCTTAGAACAAGATGCATCAAGGACGTAACAAATAAAAGGAAAAGCGACAGCTACAGCGATGCTTACTAGCATTAGTATGGTTGTAACTGTTTGAAAATTGAGTACATGAAAAAACCTGCCAAGGTTGCTTGTCTGATGTGAAGCATGGTAACTGGATAGTACAGCAATGATAAGCTCATAAATAGCACACACACAGTGAAAAATCATTCAGCTTGCAAATTCAAACTATGGTGAGAATGTGACAGTATCTTGCAGGACAGAGTAACATGTACCGTACAACTGATCGAGTCTATTAAAGTTCTTGAACTCAAACACTTAAAAAGAGAAAAATGTACAAATAAGAATGCACAATGGGTATAATAAAACTAAATGGTATTAATACTTAAATGCATGATCAAAACAATCATGTTCATGGTAGGTCATATGTCAGAGTGTAAAGGTGAGTCAAGTTTTGTAAAGGGATTTCCATGCTGCATCTCCGTGAATAAACCCAACAAGATCTAAAGTGTGGTAATAGTAGAGGATATGTATTCAGATGTGGGCATAACATAAAAGTCAACATGTGGCCTGGAAAGTGTGACCAGCAGAGATTTAAGGGGAACATTCAGTGAAGAGACAGAAGAAGAGTCGTTAAGCAGTTAGCTCTTAGCCCTCTTCCTCTGTAGTTTTTTACTGTATCAGTTGAGTAACTGGTGTCAGAGCCATGGACTAAAACTAAATGCCAAGAAATCCATAATAGTATCCTTTAGGATGTCATCCACCCCTGGTAATTGTCATATCAACAACACACCCCTTAAAGTTGACCCAGCAGTCAGGGACCTAGGGGCACACATAATAATCTAGCCTTTGACTATCACGTGTCTACAGTAGTGAGGAAATCATTCTATGTTGTGCAACTTATAAACAAAGGTATGGCATCTGAGACCAAGGAATTCATCGTTCCACTGTGTTTGGCATTCATCAGACCAGTCATTGAGTAGAATGCCCCCTTTGGTATGTACCTAACCAGGCATATCCAACAACTGGAACATCCATAGAGGTTCCTCACTAAAAGAATACAGGGCATAAGTAAAATTTCCTATGCAGACCACCTCAAGGCCCTATCCCTGTATTCTGTCTCCACAGGCTTTTGAGTGGACATCTATGCCTGGCATACAGGGCATTGTCAGACCCCACTC